>NC_139241.1:82779081-83020898 GCF_977018435.1 Lepisma saccharinum | reverse complement strand
AACGACGAAAAATACAGAAACAAAATCAACGACTTTCTAAACGTTGCAACGTTTCTCACAACGTTGCAACGTTTAGAAAGTCGTTGATTTTGTTTCTGTATTTTTCGTCGTTGGGTTTCCTCGTCATGTCGATCGTCGCGAATCCGAAATCGTCACTGTTCCAGCAAGAAGAGCAGCGTTCCGAAAATTGATTGATCAACAGGCCGTTGAGTTTAGATAACATGGAAAGGTAGAAATTCATGATCTGCCGTGCGATGTACAGCCTCCATTGTTTGCTTTCGGAAACCAAAGAGATTCATTGTCCTTGCTAGTTATTTATTGTGTATGTGATAATTTGAGACAGTTAAAGTTTTTTTTATTTTAGTTATAGTTATTTAAGTTTTTTCAATTGCATTGCCTACAATTTTTACTAATTTCTAAACGATAGTGTCCCCAAGGCAACGTGTGGATTCCACAAGACAAAATACATCTCTTATCGTCATGCGAATCTAATGCTACTTTCCTAACTTTGTTTGTTGTAATCACGTGGTCTACACTTTGGATTCTTTGTTCTATACTTAGTATCGTCGATTGTGAGTAAAGGCAATCGATGTAATCGTGGAAGGTGAGTTTGTTCTCTACCGTATTCTTGCCGACACCTTTTGCTTTCTTCGTGACGCTAGTCTCTGTTCTCATGGCATACATCTTCGAACGCAAACCCGCGAACTCGACAATAACATCACCGTTACATTCATCTTTCAGTTTACCTAGGACTTTTTTGTTACGAGATGGAATTCCAAATCTGTTGGGTTGAGGATACGCAGACGTATCGAAATACTCGAGCATGGAAGGGTTTTTTATGTCTTCGTATAGGTTAGGTGTTTGTATGCTGTAAATAAAGCTGTCGGTGTCGGTGTACAAAAGTGATATTTTATCATTGTAGAAGACTTTCATCACGTCGTAATGAAATTCGAACATGTAAAGTTTCGACAAGTCGAGAACCGTTGCGCCAACGTAAATTGGTTTTCTGAATTTCATCAATTTTATATCCAGATTGAAAAGTGCCAAATTCTCGTTGTAAATTTTTCTCGACTTGAATCGAGGATCGGCTATCCACTTCCGACATTTATTCTTATCGGAAATTAATTTCACGTCTACGTGCTTTCTAACATTCTCCATGGTCTTTCCGTACACCGCATTGTTCATTAATTTAAAGAAGTCCTTGTCTAAATCAGAAGTGGCAGCTGTTCTATGTTGTGTGTTAGTTTCTATGTAAGGTCTTAACCACGTGGAATGTTTAAACTTTAGTATTCTTCTAACATTTACTATCTCAACACCCTTCCCAATCAAAAACCGGAGATTCTTGTAGTGGACGACGTATCTCTGTTTACGGTTCAATGTTAACAAAAGCTTGTCTTGAACCGAGTCGGGTGGACATTTGATTTCGGGAGTCGGAGGCAAATCCGAAAACGTGTCGTGCAGGTGGTCGGAGAATTGGAGATCTACCTCTGCGAAGAAACCACACTCGCTATCGTCGAAATGAATAATATCTATCGAAGTGGGATCTAACCATTCGAATCCCCCGTAAGGAAGTTTCTGAACCATGGCATGTCCGTAGAGATTATTAACGTCGGCATAGAAGATGTAATTCGATGCTCGATTTGAATCGTAATCTTCTTTCATGTGTACGTTATTAGCTTTCGCATGTCTCTGTACGCATTGCACCATTCCACCTCGTATCCCTCTTTCGATAAATAGCAACATGTCAACGTCCGATATCAGTTCCAGCTTGACCTTTGTCTGGAATAACATTGCCGACCACGCTAATCCCGGTAGACTGTAGAAATACGCCGGATCTAATTTGTAAATATTCGTTGCCGTTTTCCTGAACGCTTGAAAAACATCCGCGAGTATCGTGACGTCTAATTTTAAGTAGGCATCGTGGTAGTCTCCGAGTGTCCTACATTCTAATTTCTCCCACATGAGTTGCGCGTGTTGGTATTCTTCGTCCGTGATTCCTTTCTCTCTGAGTCTGCTGTAAAATTCCCTTGGAGGTGGGAGAACGTCGTCGTTAAATTTAGAATCATCACTGACGTATTCGTAAGGATAAATCCCTTTACGTCTAACAAGTTCTATGTCCACATTGGGAAAACTAGCTCTAGTTATTTTGAATTGATCGTCGGTGAGTTTGTTCGCTAAAGCATCCAGACTTGCAGAGAGAAATCTATACGAATCCAGGAAGCGCATCTCGATTGTATTTTTCGTTCCCGGAATCGACACTTGCTTGCTGAGACTAATGTAGCGTTCTTCATTCTCGGCCAAGACACCTATACGTTTCGGATCGTAGCCAAGATGTCTCACCAGGTGGTGAAAATCATATCCGCTTCCGTTGTGAAAAAATATGGGGATGAATTTAGGTTTCTGGATTTTAAGATTGCACGTATTGCAAATTCCACCTATGTAGTTTCCGCTGAAATGATCGTGGTGGAATACTTTTTTGTTCTCATCAGTGAAACTTTGATCACATACCGGACACACCTCAGTGGAATTGTAATCTTGAAGTTCATTTTCAGTTAAAGGTGCCATCGGTTTTGATGTAAACAATACGCTACCAATTACCTCAACCTCCTCCACCATTTTTTCCAGGAAGTGTTCGATTACATTTGGCCCGCGATATATATATGCCTCATTTATTTTATCACGTCGCACAACAACATAGCCGAAACTATTAGGTTGATGAAGCTGGTACGGCGTTGTGGAGGACATTTCAGGATCCGGTTCGCAGTACGAGAGTGGTTTGAGGAACGCCTCGAAATCAGCAACGATGATGGCTGGATGTTCCAACAATGCTTTGTGCATTTTGAATTCTTCGACTTCGTTCGTTTCGGGCATCAACATTCTAGCCGGTCTGTTGTCGCCGCAATAAATTTTATGTTCGGCAAGTTTATCGATAGCAATTTGACGTCCGGTGTATTTTCGATAATTGAGTTGTTTTTGATCGTCGAACGTGGTTAGGCATCTCGGGCAAACTTCGATGTTGTTTGCGTGCTTGGTTGATTGACTTCTGACCAAACGTGATAGAGAACGAATTAGCGTGTAGTGATGAACATCCTCGTTTGAAATTAGAAGAAGATTAATCACACAAGCATCGTCATCGTCGATATCGCTTATCCTGACAGGATGCAGGAGATATTTATCTGACGTAAAAAAATATACATTAATAGCAATGCGTTTTCCGGCACGATTTTCGAACTTTGTTATATCCGACAATGTCACCGGGTATTCGATGCCAGACATTACACTTTCAAAGTCGGACTCGTATTGCTTGTAATGAGAAACCCGTTCTGGATTATTTGACCAATAAACAGGATGCAGTGCAGCCAATATACACCAGAGAAAACACTTGTTATCGCTGTTCTGTATATTTAACACAGCTCTCTTGTGTTGAATGTTCGGTGGAAGAGAAACGTAGCTGGAAGCACGAAGAGGCGAGAATCGGTTCACGTAAACGGTTAACGTGTGAGGGCTTCCACACAGAGACCATCCCGACCCTTTAGCCTCGAAATCGTCATGTTTCTTAACCAGCTCATTGGTAACTTTATAATAGAAGTTGTCTAAATTTTCGACGTCCGCCAAATGAAGAGTCTGGTTTTTTGTACAATGATAAAAAATACTCGTTGTGCCATCAACTTTCTCGTATTCAGAAAACAGAACAACATATACTTTTATAGAGTTGTTTTCAAGTTTATTTTTTAGAATATTTAGTACAGATGTTTTCGTTTCGTCCAAGAAACTTAGAATGTCACGGCCTGGTTCTGACCTAATTGAAAAATCCTGGAGTTGGTCGTTGAATGCAGATCTAATTGGTTTGCCTTCATTAGATAATTTAATTTGCTTGGAAGTGGAAGCTTCAGTATCTGCATTATCGATTTTCCTTTTCAATGTTCCTCCTTCGATCGATAGTTTGCAAATTTTGAGGTGTTTACTTAAATTTGCAATGCTGATCATCTTTCCACATCGAGCACAAGACTTAGAAGGTAACAAACGATTAATTCTCGAATCTGTTTCGCTACATCTTGCCCTGTGCTTGCTAATATTAGTTTTAGATATTAATTTTTCGCAAGTAACACATTCAGTTTTATCATTTTTTCGATTGAAACTGGTGGTGGATGCCATTATGCTTTCTCCAAAAATCACAGAAATCAAAAAGTATCTAGCGATACAATTTTCAGGTATGTTATTTTATATAGAATTTCTTAGAGTGATTACAAAACTCAAAAATTCAATCTACTGTAAATAGAATTTCGGGTATGTTATTTATATATAATTTCTTGTGTGCGAATACAAAAACTCAAGAATTCAATCTACTGTGAATACAATTTTCAGGTATGTTATTTTATATAGAATTTCTTGAGGTGATTACAAAACTAAAAAAAAAATCAATCTACTGCGAATATAATTTTCAGCTATGTTATTTTATATAGAATTTTCTCAGGGCGAATACAAAACTCAAAAATCCAAGACAGTTTCAGTTTTAACGTGTTCATATTTGAAAAAAAAATGCAAAAATGCGCCTTGGAGATTTCAACCAATCCACTTTACTAGATTGGCGAAACTCTTAACTATTGTTATTTAGAACCTTTAACCTTTTTTTGGTGACGTAGAGTACGCGTAGAGAGGTTGGGTTTAGTGTGCCGGTCGAGTCTCGGTGTCCTCTGTCCTCCCATACCAAAATAAACACGTCACAATACAGAAATAATAAGAGGCGTGTGTGTGTGTGTGGCAGAGAGATCACATCGTTCCGAGAGGTTTACAAAAATCACAATATATAAACATTTGACCGGGACTTGGAAAATTACAATACAGTGCATTCATCCTTCAAGGATGAGAGAGTGCATTATTTACTCATCGCGCTGTGTCAGCACAACAAATAAATGCGTGGAACATAGAGAGAAAATAAGTTTTTGAGGTTTTGATAAAATTTTCGTAGGTTTGCAACACTGTGGCTCACTTCAGTGAATTGAAGTGAGTTTTTGATGTTTTGGTGCTGTTTTCTTCGCTGTAAAACATCGACAGCACAATAAATAAGACGCGAAACGTGGAGAGAAAACGAGTTTTTGAGGTTTGGGGAGCTCCACCGAGCTCCACTTTCGGTTGGTGAACTCTCTCCAGGGTGCGTGGTTATAGAGGGCTAGGTATCCTAAAAAACAACAATTATTATTTGTTTGTTTGCGTCACAATACAGAAATAATAAGAGGCACGCACGCGCGCGTGTGTAGCACATCGTTCCCGAGAGGTAGGTTTACAAAGGTCACGATATACAAACATTTGACCGGGACTTGGAAAATTACGATATGGCGCATTCGCTCACCACTGTTGCCAGCCATAGGTCTCTCTCTCTTTATTTTACGACAACGTTGGCATCTCTATTTTTTTTTTTTTAGTTGCAGGTGGGTTGCCAACACACTCTAGTTAATAATGCCACATATTATACACGCACACATACTGTGTTGCCATCCATCCATCTCTCTCTTACGGCAGTGCCGGCTCTCCTTGCCCAGTGTGCGTGTAGGTTGACAAAAATTGCTTTATGCACTGTAAGGCAAGCCTCAAGGAAGGTTGCCAGCTCCTTGCTTTAGGTTAGGTTAGACCAAAAAAAGCTGTAGGCGAGTGTTGGCAGCTGTCGGTTGTTTAACTCTTCCCCTCTCTTTTTTTTTTTTTTTTGTAAAAGGCTATGGTAAAAGTACCAGTAGGTTGGTAACCTTGCTTTATGCACTGTAAGGCAAGCCTCAAGCAAGGCTGCCAGCTCCTTGCTTGAGGTTAGGTTAGACCAAGTAAAAAACCTTGGTGATTTTTTTTTTCAAGTGAGGAGTTGGCAACGCTGATCTCCTCTTGAGGGCGATCAACCGGGTTGATTGCACAAGCAAGGCTGCCAGCTCCATGCTTTAGGTAAGGTTAGACAAAAATAAACCTTGGTGATTTTTTTTTCGAGTGAGGAGTTGGCAACGCTGATCTCCACTTGAGGGCGATCAACCGGGCTGATTGCACAAGCAAGGTTGCCAGCTCCTTGCTTGAGGTTAGGTTAGACCAAGTAAAAAACCTTGGTGATTTTTTTTTCGAGTGAGGAGTTGGCAACACTGATCTCCTCTTGAGGGGCGATCAACCGGGTTGATTGCACAAGCAAGGCTGCCAGCTCCATGCTTTAGGTAAGGTTAGACAAAAATAAACCTTGGTGATTTTTTTTTCGAGTGAGGAGTTGGCAACGCTGATCTCCACTTTCGGTTTGTGAAAGGGGGTGATTGCACAAGCAAGGTTGCCAGCTCCTTGCTTGAGGTTAGGTTAGACCAAGTAAAAAACCTTGGTAATTTTTTTTCGAGTAAGAGTTGGCAACACTGCGAGAAAATACCTCAAGCAAGGTTGCCAACTCCTTGCTTTGGGTTAGGTTAGACCAAGGAAAAAACCTTGGTGATTTTTTCGGGTGAGGGGTTGGCAACACTGTGTACCTCACTATACCTCATTTTCTGTTGTGGTATTCTCTTTGCTGAACTACTCTACAAAGTATTATTTTGAAACAATAAATAAGAAAAAAAAATAGGTTAAGTTATATCACGTAAGATCATGGCATTCGTACCAAGTATGAGATGGGAAAAATCGAAAATTTCGCTAAAACATCGCTAAGCACTAAAACATCGACAAAAAATTGCCAATATATGTCAAAAAATGATATTTAATTGATAAAAAAAAAGCTACAACTGCCCCTCGTACCAAGTATGACTTTGAAACAACTAATATACACTACTGGCGTTTGTTACATTGTAATACGTCAAGTAGTTCTCAAGTAATTGTAACGTGGATTTGACGCTTGAAACAAACATTCTCACAAGTTGATACGTGTGTCTTAACATGCATATCCCCCTTTTGACGCCATTCGTGTATTGCAACAAACATGTTACTCTTCTGCATGCTATGCGATTTGCTTAGGAAAGTTGTTACGTTCCAACAACTGCGGGTTACAATAGAATGTGAAGTTTGTACATAAGTAAGCTTTGACAAATTATCTAAAAGGTTCTGATACATCATTGGGAGTTAACAAATATTTTTTAATTAAGAAGTATAAATTTTTAACATTCCGCCATCAGGTACATACATAAATGTTAGTACATTAGCATCTTTCAAATTTTTAATTGGCGTTCATTAATTTACATCATAATTCTTAGTACATCGGAACAATAAACTCCTCTCGTTTGGTAATTACAAATCTTTAGGTTTTCAAGTTTTAAACTTTGCACCTTATACATTTTTCTTTTCCAAATTGATTTATAAAATTTATCAAATAATGCAAGGGCGTAACAAAGTACACTAATTAACAAGATGTTTGTGAATGTGTACGTACGACAGAATTGTTGCTGAGAAAATAGTATTTTCAAACTCTGAAAAGGCCGGGATGATACTTATCTATGGCGAGTGTAGGAGAAATGCAGCCCAAGCGTGCAGGCTGTATGCGCAACGGCATTTGCGTCATAGTGGAGGATGCGCCTTCAAGCTCAACTTCACGTTACAATTACTTGAGAACTACTCGACGTATTACAATGTAACAAATGCCATTGTTAATGAATTTTTCCGTACTTTCAAATGAGCTAAAAATAAAATGGGATTTTCATTTTAAAACACTAAGTTTGTGTTGAAAACCATATTTCTTTACGTAGTTGAACGTATTGTATCCACTAATTTCATGAGCCCCTCTCATACCTTTATATCTGCGAAAGCAGTTTTTCAATATTTATTGTTGTTCAGGAAATATTTCCGGTGGCAATTTTAGGTGACTCACCCTGTATATAATCCTCTATGGGACTTTGTTGCGTTGTCCATAAGTGTTCGAGGTTGTCCCTTCATCACTTCGCCTATTCACCAGGCCTATGGCACGATTCATCCTTATCTTCGCGATGTGCCAAAAGTGGCAGAAATGCGACTAAATCAATCAAATCAATCGAAAGGGGTCACGCACTACATCCCAGGCTAATCGAGACTGGACCTACAGTTTATAGTGCGACCAGAATCATCCGAAAAGACAGCATTTTATGTAAATAATGTAATGTAAAGGGGGAATATGTAATAAACCTCAAAATATGTACGAATATGTAACATGAAATTCACACATATGGTTCATAACATTCGTAATTAAATGACATTTAGAGTTCTTGTTTGGCTACATACAAAGGAGAAAATATGTAGTCGTCGCCATTAAACTTCAATTGTGAAAAAATAAGGCTAATAAAGAACCAGGATACAAGGAGATATACGAGACTAAGAGAACTCCTCTGCAAGGATAACAACTCGACAGAAGGAACGATTCACATGCTCCCACGATGCAAACAACAGTATCAAATAAGCTTTCCAAGAAAGGAATGAATGAAAACTTGATTTTATGTATTCCTTCATTTCCTTCTATTCATACAGTTCTTTCCCGGCAGAACACGTAACAGGACGTAAATTGTCCATCCTTATCTTCATTTTGATTCACGACCGTCGCCAGAATTTTTTGTGGGGAGGTGGAGAACGTCCATAATAATTTAATTGTTCAGCAAGGAGCAAAACAAATACATTCCCGCCGACCCCCGTGACGGAGTGGTTAGCACAGCGTGGCTATGGGCCCCGAATTGGAATTCTCGGCATGGGTGATCTTCGTAGGTGTCTCTTCATCAGTGTCATCATATAATCCTCATCGTCGCGATTAGCCAAACGTGTCAGAAATTCGACCCTAAATAAGAAAATTCAAATTATTGAAGTTTTTTTATTTTACTTTATACACATATAGGCTAATCGGGACTGGGCCTACAGTTTATAAAGTGGGATCCGAACTACTATGTGTCTCCAAAGGGTATCGAACCTGAAACCCCTTGATTACAAGGCAACGACGTTAAGACTAGAAAAACCAAATAATAATCATTACATTCTAATAGCTAGGGCCTCTCCAATGGCGTAGTGACTCGGTTCCACTTTATAAACTGTAGGCAGGGCTGATAAAGGTCCAGGAATTTTAAATAAATTCAATTCCGGTCCATGAGAGAAAATCAGCAAGCGTAAATGGGTTCTGGACCGTAAATAACCATTTTTCCTGAATGAATTTAAATACGGTCCTGGAACCTTTTTTTCTTAATGAATTTAAATACGGTCCTGGAACCATTTTTCCTGAATGAATTTAAATACGGTCCTGGAACCTTTTTTTCTTAATGAATTTAAATACGGTCCTGGAACCATTTTTCCTGAATGAATTTAAATACGGTCCTGGAACCTTTTTTTCTTAATGAATTTAAATACGGTCCTGGAACCTTTTTTCTTAATGAATTTAAATACGGTCCTGGAACCTTTTTTCTTAATGAATTTAAATACGGTCCTGGAACCTTTTTTCTTAATGAATTTAAATACGGTCCTGGAACCTTTTTTCTTAATGAATTTCAATTATCCACTTGTGAGCATGAAAGACTAATCCAGGTGCTGGCTGTCTCGAGAATCTGAGGTACACCGAATATAAATTGTGCAAGAAAATTGGTTCCGGTCCTGCAGCGGAACCCATTAGAATTTATATGTTTCTGGACCTTTAACAACCTGACTGTAGGTCCAGTCCCGATCTGTGCATAATGTGAACTCGAAACAAGTAGTATAAATATTAAGATCCAATTTCTTGTTGTGCTTTTCACCAAGGCCTCAGTTAAACAAAGTTCCATTCAATTGAGTGAATAATGCAACTTAAATTCAATTGAACTCAGCATAATATCAACAACTGCAGCCTACAGGGATAATGGGGTACCATTATATATTTACTACTTGATCCGTTCAATTGATTGGAAACATTCCACAAGTAACCTCAACATTGGGCCTTGCAACAAACAGCTGAAGGTTGCACTTTCTCTGCGGCGAACAAGGGTAAAAGGCACCCACAAAAAAACTAAGATCAGGTTCACAGTCGTGAAAGATAGCGGGTAATGTGCTTTAATATCACCACTAAAACAAGGTGGAACGGTGTATATAATAGATGCAATGAACATTTATAACAGTAGCCTAATCCTTGCTGCCACACTACTGCCATCTGTCCGTGAACAACGGTATCAAAGTCATCCGAGGTTGCAGCGAGAGACCTTGCCCCACATTTGTTGGCTGTTCATAGTCATTAAAGTGGCCAATCGTTACGGTTTGTAAAAAATAAAAGAAATACGATAACAAAGGAGCTACAAGGTGGGTTTTTTGTGCGACAGAACACCCGCTCACAATAAAAAAAAACACTTTGATTTGCGAGGATGATTGCAATCTGGTTTCATAGGATTACGCAAGACTTTTATGATGCATGGATTGACTGACAAGGTACAGATGAGCTATTGTGTAATGGCGGCTGTAGACAGTTTATCGTGGGTTGCACAGATGGCGGCGATATCGATCGGTTGCATCTTTCAATTAGAATGTGTTTCTGCAATGGCGATGCTCAAGGGGGACACGGTGGGCCAATCCCCCTCAATTTTCAGAAAAAAATACTTGAAATCAATCTATAAAGGCATCGTTGTTGCAATTGCTGTGTTACTATGCCCCTCTATTGTTATGAATAATAACAATAAGAATAGAAATGAAGATTAACACCAACTGCGCCCCATAGTACAAAGATGGACATATTAAATGAAAGTGCAACACAATATCTACTAACTCCTTCGGTCCGTCTGTCCGGCAGTGAGATATAACAATGAGACTTTGCCTTCTTTGTACTTTAGATACCTCAAAGAATTTTGACTAGTTCTCTTTATTTTCTAAGGGATGCCATATTACTGATGTACGCTCTATGAATGAGCGAACGAGGGAAACATATAAAGTTATTAAAACTTTTATGGAAGTTAAAAATATTCAAATTTACATAAAAAACGGCGGTAACAGGCAAACTGTGAAATGTTACAGCAATATCCGCAAGTATACGTTTGACGTACCGGTACGTTATTTATTGCTTTTAGCACTTATCAGCTTGCTGATACTTATAGACCCTACTATAAACCTTTTTACAGCAGGCCTCATCTCCAGGAAGCTATCAAATCGTGGCAATTCCCGGCACCTAACGACCTGTTGGGTGAGATGAGTCAAGGCAAGGATACTATAAACCTTTTTCTGCTCCCCCCAAAATAGGCAATAGTTAGGCTGCATTGTTCGATTAACTAACCGATCTCTAACTGCGCCACAATCACCTCAGCTTGCTGATACTTTCTGCTTCGGACATCTTATTCGTTCAGTAAATAGTAGTTCGTTTGTAAGAGTTGGAATCGTGTGAATTATTTTTATCCGCAAAGCAAAAACACATTACATTTTTTAAAATATATATTAGGGTAAAATTACTTGTTTCAAAAGGTACAAATGTAATTGTTAACGTTCTAGATTTATATGATTTTGATAATGAAGAAATATTATTATCTTGTGCTGCCATCTCTGAACAAAAAGTGCAAACGTAATTCCATTATAACAAAATTGTGTCTGAAGAATATGTATATTTTAGAAATAAGAACATTTTTTATATTTTTTCCAAGGAAAAACGGGACGCCAAAATGTACACATTTTAATGTAAGAGACTGTTCCATCATAAATACTTATATTTGGGACATAAATCAATATTGTGTAAATAACTTACACAATATGGGGATATGCACTGCAGTCATTTAGAATTAGAAGACATGATGGATCCTTTCAGCCAGTGGCGGCGATTCGGTTCCAAAACTGGGGGAGGGGGGGCAAGGTGCCAAAACTGGGGGGGGGGCAAAGAATATATTTCCTTTTGTAAATAAGATTTAGCATAGGCCGGGGGCAAAAGTGGCGAAAAGTGGGAGGGCGACTGCCCCCCTCGCCCCTCTAATCACCGCCACTGTTCTCAGTACATCGTTCTTTTCAAATAACATTTGTAAAATTTCACATACGTGTGATTGAAGTTCACACAGTTTGCACTGAAAGAGCGTTCGTTCTTGTAGGAAAACGTTCCGTTCAGTGGAGGCATTAGTTACAGGTAAACAGAGGGAAAAAATTACTCCAATATTTTAAGAAAATTGGAACATGACACATTGTTGACATAGAAATGTGAAATAATTTCTGCCCAACAATGCCATAGTTCCTAGTAATAGTAGAGAAGGTGTATTGTTGCAGTAATTCTAAGTCGATAAGTTAGGAGATACTTTGGCAAAATATGCAGCGAATCAAACAATCCAACGGCCGCTTTCAATAAAATTTCCGTCCTTAGTTTTCGAATCACACACTAAAAAAATACTATTTACTGACTGGCAAAGCTTGTGGACAAATACTGGCTCTCAATGCGGTAAGGCCTACTATTCTATACAAGAAAGAATTCCAAAGGAATGTTGGTTTAAACAGATTCAACTCTCCCGGAGTTCCCTCACAACTATAATGCGCTGCAGGTTAAATCACACTATCGCCGCAGCTCACCTTTACAAGAAGAATTTAGTGACTTCACCAGTTTGTTTGTGCAATGAATATTACTGCAACTCCGAACCACATTATATTTCAATGCAAACTTTATGAAGCTTACAGAGAAATATTTTTACAGGAACTGTACAGGAGTGGACATCAAGCGCCACTGACACTGCCTTGTTTACTGACTTCACCTTCATCCTCGGTAATCTATATTCTTACAAAATATCTTAATAAGTCGAACATAATTCTGTGAAAGTGTAATGAAATTTGGTAACTATTTATTACGAAAGGAATAATTGTGAGTAAATATTATGTGCATTAATGTATATAATACCAATTGATAAATTGTTAACTGATGCATGGATTTTGTCCACAACCAATAAATATTTTACATATATATATATATATATATATATTTGGCGTTCTGTTTTACGGGACAGAGACTCAAGAAAGGGAGTGTCCCGACTATTATGAATTACCTTAGAGTAGCGATATTCTAGCGTCTATAAATAGAAACAAAAACACATCAAGAAATAGATAAAACAGGCAATTTGTTCGATTGCTTCAAAAATTTCCCCCAAGCTATCAAACACGAAAGCAGACACCCAACAACACACCCATCACAGATCATCATCAGAACGGTCTTATGATAAACATTATCTATTGTTATTGTTATAATTACAATCTTATCTACGTCCTGTCAATATTGTTTGTAACAGACTACAGTCACGTGGTGGGAGTGTGCTTTCCTACTAATTTCGCCTATCGACCTAAGAGGCTCGTGCATCATATCAGGGTACAGCTGACCAGCAATTGTTTTCAGAGAATATTCGATAATTTCTGAAGCCATTACGATATACTAATTGTTCGATTTCGTTATATGTCTTATCTCTCGGCAGCGTTCTGATTGGCTGGGAGTCCCCTGCCTTCTTAGGCGTGATCAGTGCATGCTTTAGATTACAACAAAGAGCTTGCTTGCTATTGTTGTGCGGTATCTTAGTTTAGCCATAACAAAGAACTTGAAAAATAAAGATTGAACAAAACAATAAACTTGATCAAGCAGGTTAGATATGTTGTAATGCAGTGTTTGGAAGTAAATTAATTTAACTGCGTTACAGAAACGTGTAAGCAAGTATGTATCGCTGTAACAGTGTTACTTTTTTGCACTAAAAGTAACGTTATCAACAGTGGCGGCGCTTAGGGGGGGGACATTTTTTGCCACTTATGCCCCCACATTATGCTAAACATTATGTATCAAGGGAAATTAAACTGTCCTCGACAGTTTTGGAACCCAATCTCCGCCACTGGTTATCAACAGTAACTTTATGACAATTAAATTGTTAACTTGAATATTTGTAACGTAGGGAGAGAGATACATTTGTCAACTCTGTTTCCAACATTGTGTCTTCTCTGGATGCTCTGGTGAAAGGATTTTCGTGCCCGAAGCAAGGAAGCTAGGCTTTCTCGAAGGCTAAATTTAGAACATTCACACTTTATTACAATTCGCCATTTCTAGTTACACAGAAGATTTCAGTGTTTTGGGAAAATTTGCTGTATTCACTTGGAACCTTCTGTTGGAGCTTTAAAGAACTAATTGTTCAATAAGAGAAAGTGTGTAAGGTACGAAACATTAATTGCTTTTAATTTGTTTTATATATGGGGATGAGTGATGATATTATGAAATTGATGAATGGACATTCACAAACATCCATGCCGAGGCTGGGATTCGAACCCGGGACTGAAACATTAATTAAATCATATTAATTTTGAAAAGTTAACGACTTCACTTACTCCTAAAGAACTGGTAATAACTTTAAATTACTCATTTCGAAAAGTTAATGACTTTAGGTGACTTATCTTGAAAAGTTAAGCAGTTTCAGTTACTCATGGGCCTCCCCGATGGCGTAGTGGTAACGTCGTCGCCTTGTAATCAAGGAGTCCCGGGTCTGTGCACAAAGTGGACTTTAAAACACAAATTCAATTCAGTTACTCATTATGGTAAGTTAAGTAGCGGGGTTGGCTTCGATTAAGCTGAACAGTTAATGGCTTCAGTTAACAGTTACCGTCAAAAGGGATAACTTCGTGTTTGAGGGCAACTTCGTCATGAGACCGATAGATGTCGGTAATAGTCACATGTTGGTGCAACAAAGGGAGTGTGAAGCCACACACGTGCAGTTGTGGAGCGGACATCAAGGGAGGGAGTGTGTTGTGTGCTTTGGCGCTGTTTGCAGCATTTTCTCGTGCACGATGCCAAGGACATATAAGAAGGTAGTCAGTCGGTGGTCGAAAATATCAGAACTACGAGGTCAGACAATAAAGTAATGACAATAAAGTAATGAGAATGATTTTATATTGTGAAAAGGAAACAAAATAATTGAACATTGCTTGTTTATTACTAAATGTACATCCCTCCTGCATCAATACAGCAATTGGCACGGTTGGCCAACGATCGATACGACATCTGCAAGTCTTCATGTGGTATGACTTGAAGATTGGACGTCACAACCTGTTGACTGGTCCTGTGCTCATCAAAAGTGCGTAATTTCAGCAGCAGCTTCACTTTCGGGAACGGGAAATAATCACAAGGGGATAAATCTGGGGAGTAAAGACGATGATTCAACACATTCACTTATTTTTGGACTAGGAATGTATAGACAACCACTGCTCTGTGGGACCGTGCATTATCGCGGAGCAGGAACCAACTGCCTGGTTCAGGATACTGAGGTCTGATACGGTCAGTTCTCTTCCATAATCAATCCGAGCACTACGATAGTAACAACCAATTACACTTTCACCCTCTGGAACAATTTCATTATGAATAATGTCTTTGCTATCATTAAAAAAACACAACATTGTCTTCACCCTTGGCTTTTCGAGCTGCATTTTCTTGCCTCTTGGTAAATTTAGTGACTTCCATTCAGCGATTTGTTAGTTCGTACAAGGACCATAGTAAAATGCTCTGTTTTGTCCTCCACAACAATAGAATTCAGGAAATGTTTATTCCAGCAAGCAGTTTTCAGAATGTCCTTCATGAAACTTGATGTTCACTCGCTGCTCCAGAGCTATTACGTGACGACACCCTTGCACCTCCTTCACGACATGGCGGCATAATTCCCAGCAGGCCTATCGCAAGTTCATGAGGTGTGCCAGGTTGTGGATTATGGACCACACTACATCAGGAACGTGTTACTTCAGAGATAGAATGCACATGTGGGACAATATAAAATCAGTCTCATTACTTAATTGTCGGTCCTCGTATATCTCCGATCAAGGCTTTACGACTGATCGGAAAGGAAACAACGGTTGTGGAAGCGTGACGATCTTACCTCTTCATCGGAGGGGGGGGGGGTAATTTTGACCTGCTAGGAACGTAAGCAGAGATGACGAAGTTACCCCATTTGCTGGGGTTACTACCATGGCCGTATTTAGAGGGGGGGTTTCTATGGTTCAACCCCCCCCCCGAAACTTCTGACATGTTGGATTAATGGATGTTCATAAACCAAAATCTGTAACTCATTTTCATTTTTTTTTCCGAAGCATCACAAAAATACAAGGAGACAATGTTGAAACGATCGAGCTAGAATTTTCATACATTTGGAATTCCGAAAGTTGAGTGAAAGAGGATTTTTTCTCGGAATCGCATCCCACCGGCAACCCCTCCATTATCACTTCTGCTGTCATCTTTCCAGTGTTGTTCCTGCGTCACAAGGAATATAGACTCAAGATTCCCTTATGATTGTCCCAAAATTCCCTTTCCAGCTTATAAATTCCCCGTCCGATAAAGTCGAAAATAAATCCCCCTTGATAGGAGTTCAAACCTAGTACCTCCAGATTCTTAGAGCATTACGTTCGCGATTGAGGTTACAATCCATGCACCAGGCTAAGCTTTTAAAGAGAATAACTGGTTCCATACTATTCAAAATTCCAAAAATTTAATTTTAAAGTCAAACAACATAAACTTTATGACTAAAATTTCCATCTAACTTTTAAAGCTTTTCTCTTGAAGGTATCTAAAGTTTAATGACGAAGTATAATAATTGTGCATTTCAGTACACACTGTATGAAACGTAAAAAAAACAAAAAGAAACTTATGCTGGATTGAGTAAGCCCCCTCAAGGATATAACAATAATATAATAATAATAATTATTAGTATTATTACTATGGAATAAAATTGTTTTATTATTATGAAATTTTAATTATTATTGTACAAATATTATTATTATTATTTCTGTTATTCAAATTTCTGGCGACGACCTGGGAACAATTATGAATGACCCCCCCCCCCCGAAAATTTTTCCTGCCTACGGCCATGGTTACTACGTCACGAAAATGCTGACGTATTTGCCCCCCCCTAATATTTTGGAATTTCTTTTTTATTCCTTCAGTACATTTATAAAGGACAAAGTGTTCCTCGCGTATAATTTTCGTGTTGCCACTCGCCACCCGGTAATCGTTTCCAAAAGTAAACGAGTTTCTTAGCCAGTATGGAAACTTAGTGAGGGCCTAGTTAATCGTTTTGAAAAGTTAATGAGAGTGCTTATACTGGGAAGCTTACTATATTTTCAGTTATCCATTGCGAGAAATCAGAGCTGACCCTAGGGAGGGGCAACTGGGACACTCGCCAAAGGCCCAGCGCATCAGGGGTCCCCACGCCTTATATATATAAAAAAATATGCACGGTTTATTACGAATTTATAGTTAGCTGGTGCTTCCAATTAAGCAACTAATGTGATTTCTCGAGACTTGGTGGATTGTTTTGACATAATTAAAAATATCCAAAATTACTGAAATCATATTTAAAAGAAAGTACTAAATAAAAATCGTGTTCAAATTTCTTCATTCAAAAATAGTTCCTATAGGGTTCGTTTAAATATAGAATGAAATCATGAAGTGTACATATAATTTTACATAAAGCAATGCAAATTCACTACAGCGTCAAAATTTAATAAAAAGTAAAAATAAGAGTATTATGATTAATAATTGCCACTTTGACAAATACTGAATATAGCTTTCTAATTAAATATAATGAACAATTACACCAGTGCCACATCGGAAACTAAAAAAAACAAACACTAAGTTAGAAACTTTTATAAAACTTAACGCTCACTGAGACGTGGAGAAACGCGGCAAGAGACGCGTTCTCGGCGTCTCAGTGGGCGATAACCTGCAGACTTCTGGCAGGGAAATTCCCTGCGTTTCCCTGTAGTGGGCGTTACAGCATTTGATTTCAATAGAAGCAGACAACAGAAGTTCTGTTGCTTTCTGTTTCCGCGTCTCAGTGGGCGTCAAGCTTTAGATTCCCATACCTAATTCTTGGTTCTAACCTTCAACATGTTCTGCTTATTGCTAATAATACTAAATACATAAAAATCATTTTTTTATTAACTGTAATATTGTTTAAATTGTGATAGGACTTCTGCACTTCAGATTAAGGAACAAAAATTGGATTTTCTTTTCAGATCTCTGAAAACGTTTGGTTCCAGAACGAGCGTGTATGACCAGGTCACGTACCCACCTAGGGCTGGCCTGCCAGAAATTCGCGAACTGCAGACTAAGTTTGAATAGTATGTATTTAAGATGAAAGTGTAATCGTAAACCAGTTGTAAATACCGAGAACATAAATTTTCTCACAGGGCCTTACAACGGAGTAATACGTATATAAAAAATAGTGTCTGCAACACGCACGTGTGCTCTCCCTGACTGTGAAAGCTATCAACGAAACACTTCCACATGTTCCTGAGACGACGATAATCTTCAACAGCTGATAAATATCATCTTGAAAATCGACACATGCTCAGCAGAATGAGACAACATGAAGCTTTTCGCAATAGATATTCAAAACGCTCCACGTGCTTCCATCTGGCGTCCGATTTCTGATTCACGGCTGAAGTTAAACATCAGTTAAACATAGGGTGTCCCAAAAAATTTTCTCCAAATTGATGCATACAGTTCCATCATCAAGCATGTATAGCCGGCCCCTGTGGCGGAGTGGTTAGCACATCGCGCTACAACACCAGGGGTCCCAGGTTCGAATCCTGGCCTGGGTGTTTGTGAGTGTCCATTCATCAGTTTAATCATATCATCACTCATCCCCATCTTCGCAAATTAGCCAAAAGTGGCAAAAAAACGAAGTAAAATAAAGCAAATCAATCAATCAAGTCAAGCATTTATAAAAACGAAAGTTTCCTTGTTGATTGGGATGTTACGAACCGTCGAAAACGTTCTAAAAAAAAGTTCACATTTTGCCAATTTAAATATCACTGAGCATTACTTCTGATAAAATATAACTCAATTCCTATCTTATGATTTTTATATTTATTGATTTTGTTTACTTGTTTTTTCTGCCACTTTTGGCTTATCGCGATGATGAGGATAAGTGATGATGGTATGATGAAATTGATGAAGAGGTACTCACAAATAACACCCAAGCCCAAGCCAGGATTCAACCCGGGTCCCTGACGTCATGAACACGCTGTGCTAACCACTACGCCACGTACGTCGGTTGTTTTAATTGTGAGAGGTTAACAATGTTGATATCAAGATACGTTGCTCGAAGACAGGGTCCACCGAAATCGTAGACAGCCATCCATGCAGCCCCCCCATTAAGAAACACCGACTCCGCCACTGGTGCGGTTAAATAGTTAACACAGCCTCAACGGTTTACCAGAACTTAAACTTCTAAAAATTAACTGAGGATTAATAGGGAGAGTTTAACCCCGCCGTTACAGCAGTAAACACAGAAATGAGACAATAAGTGTCCATTAGCGAACGCCGACCGTGTCAGCCTATGCCATTGGCATCTGCCGCCAACAGAGGGTGGGCAGCCTTGGGAAACGGCCGTGAGAGCAAGAGAAAAAAAATCGGTTCTAGTAGGGAGTGTGTGGCATTCAGCTGCATTGCAGTTTGGGAGCGATTGCTTATCTGAGCACACAGTAGACTCAAATCTCTCATCTTTCTTTCTGACCAGGAAGTCAGAGAGGGAGGGATGAGGGGGAAAGATAGAGACACGAGGAAGGAAAGTAGATGGACGGGAGAGAATGTGTGTGTGTGTGAGAGAGAGAGAGAGAGAGAGAGAGAGAGAGAGAGAGAGAGAGAGAGTGTGTGTGTGTGAGTGTGTGTGCAAGAGAAAGGGGAAGGAAAGAAAAAGTGAGAAAGAATGAGAGCTATCAAAACAGAGAAAGAGGAAAGAGAGAGAAATAGAGAAAAGAGAGATATAGAGAAAACAGAGAAAGAGGAGAGAGAAATAGAGAAAACAGAGAAAGAGGAAAGAGAGAGAAATAGATAAAAGAGAGATATAGAGAAAACAGAGAAAGAGGAGAGAGAAATAGAGAAAGAGGAAAGAGAGAGAAATAGAGAAAAGAGAGATATAGAGAAAACAGAGAAAGAGGAGAGAGAAATAGAGAAAGAGGAAAGAGAGAGAAATAGAGAAAAGAGAGATATAGAGAAAACAGAGAAAGAGGAGAGAGAAATAGAGAAAGAGGAAAGAGAGAGAAATAGAGAAAAGAGAGATATAGAGAAAACAGAGAAAGAGGAGAGAGAAATAGAGAAAACAGAGAAAGAGGAAAGAGAGAGAAATAGAGAAAACAGAGATATAGAGAAAACAGAGAAAGATGAGAGAGAAATAGAGAAAGAGGAAAGAGAGAGAAATAGAGAAAAGAGAGATATAGAGAAAACAGAGAAAGAGGAAAGAGAGAGAAATAGAGAAAAGAGAGATATAGAGAAAACAGAGAAAGAGGAGAGAGAAATAGAGAAAGAGGAAAGAGAGAGAAATAGAGAAAAGAGAGATATAGAGAAAACAGAGAAAAAGGAGAGAGAAATAGAGAAAACAGAGAAAGAGGAAAGAGAGAGAAATAGAGAAAACAGAGATATAGAGAAAACAGAGAAAGAGGAGAGAGAAATAGAGAAAGAGGAAAGAGAGAGAAATAGAGAAAAGAGAGATATAGAGAAAACAGAGAAAGAGGAGAGAGAAATAGAGAAAACAGAGAAAGAGGAAAGAGAGAGAAATAGAGAAAAGAGAGATATAGAGAAAACAGAGAAAGAGGAGAGAGAAATAGAGAAAACAGAGAAAGAGGAGAGAGAAATAGAGAAAACAGAGAAAGAGGAGAGAGAAATAGAGAAAACAGAGAAAGAGGGAAGAGAGAGAAATAGAGAAACAGAGAAAGATGAAAGAGAAAACAGAGAAAGAGGAAAGAGAGACAAATATAGAAAACAGAGAAAGAGGAAAGAGAGAGAATTAGAGAAAATAGAGAAAGACGAAAGAGAGAAATAGAGAAAACAGAGAGAGAAATAGAGAAAAAGAAAGAGGAAGAAGAGAGAAAGAGAAAACAGAAAAGATAGAAAGAGAATAAAAGAGGAGAGAGAAATAGAGAAAACAGAAAAAGAAGAGAGTGAAATAGAGAAAACCGAGAGAAAAAGACAGAGAAATAAACAAAGCAGAGAAAAAGAGAGATACAGAAAGAAGGGAAAAACAGAGAAAGAGAAAAGAGAGAAGACATGAAAAGAGAGAACTTTTTTTATCACCCTGTATTGACAATTATTGGTATGGAAATGTAAACATAAGTGTAAATATCATCCGAACTTCACATATTAACAATATATCTTTTCTTTAAATGATTTTTGAAATGCCCCACACACGCAAAAAAAAAAATACATGCATTCCGATTTTCTTTCAAAGAAGTCGTAGTGCAGAGGAAGTGAAGGTTAGAACCTACCGCACGATGGCAGCACTGTCGCCAGAACTGGGATGAATGAATTTGCGTCATGGAAGCCTTTGTATGGCTTCCACACTTCAATCACGGGATAGACTCAATCTGTGTGTGCTTATGCGTGACTATGACGTCATCGTGCAACGTTTCCATGACTGCAGTGCCTTTGAAGTGCGTCTCTTCGGCGGTGGAAAGTTTGACAATGCACTACTTCTGATGGTTAGGTCTGGGTCAAATTCTTTAACCAAGTCTTGTTAACCTACAAGTCCTTTATTGGTCTTAAAATCTTCAATGTATTAATTTAATTCCCGAAATGGATAATTTCCTCTTTTTTATATGCCGTTCGTTAATTTTATGGTTTTATTTACCTTCTTAAGTGACGATTCCCCAGTTCCAATGAATGCACAAACCTAGAAATGTATTTGGAGTTGGGGTTCGAACAAATGCCTCAGAAATAATAATAATGTTTAGATTAATACATTAACATCAATTGTAAATAAATTAATATTATATTGCTATTCAGTGGGGGCGACTAGGGGGAGTGGGCGGGCACTTGCCCCCCTTCAATTTTTGCCACTTTTGCCCCCACACTATGATCTCTTAATGCGAATCCTTGTGTTCACTTTTGGCACACAATCGCCGCTACTGTTGCTCTTTGTTACATGAATAGTAAAAAGACGGTTTTAGAATAGGTATATAACAGCAAGTATTCATTATCTAGCTAACTTGAAGTTAACAACCCCAAAATTTGTATAAAAACAACTGCCCTGCCAAGGAAATTAATGTCAAATGGGTAAAGAATTGTGCATTATTTAATAACAGCATAAATCTTCTTTGGTACTGTCATTCATAGCGTCATGATCCCAATATGGATAATTTTGCCTGTAGTATTATATGGGTGTGAATCTTGGTCCCTTACATTGAGAGAGGAACATAAATTGAGAGTATTTGAAAATAAGATCCTTAGGAAAATATTTGGACCTAAAAGGGATGAGGAGACAGGTGAGTGGAGAAGGTTACATAATTTAGAACTACATAATTTGTATTCATGTCCAGATATTATTAGAATGATTAAGTCAAGAAGACTTAGGTGGGCAGGCCATGTGGCACTAATGGGAGAGGAAAGAGGAGTTTACAGGATTCTTGTTGGGAAACCTGATGGTAAGAGACCTGTAGGAAGGCCAAGACGAAGATGGAGGGACAACGTTGAGATGGACCTAAAGCAAATCGGTAGGGATGGAAAAGAGTATATAGATCTTGCTCAAGATAGGGACAGATGGAAGGCCTGTGTTGATACAGCCATGAACCTTCGGGTTTAAGAAGGTTAGAGAGTTAGTTAGTTTATGTGTTGGATTTACTGTCACTCATTCACTGCCAAAATTCGCTTTTGTCCGATTGAACGATTTGCTTTATTTAGCGTCGCAATCGTGCCGCTTTTGGTTAATCGCGACGAAAAGGGTGAGTGATGATAGGGTAAAATTGATGAAGGGTCACTCACAACGAACACCCATGCTCAGGCGTGCGCAGACCCTCTGATAAGGGGAGCAAAATCCTTGATGAACGTTCAGTCGGGAAAAGAAAAACCTCATTTTATCTCAGTGCTTTAGTTTCATTGCATTGATATATATGCATGGGTATATACCATCCATCAATACCCATATAACGAATAAATAAATTGTCTCTGAAATGTGCCGCGATTCTTTTCCTTCCAAAATTGTGTTCATGCATTTAAGACAAAACTGTGGCCTCGGTGGCTCAGTCGGTAACGTGTGTGACTACCATGCTAAAGGTCCCGGGTTCGATCCCCGCCCGGTTAAAATCGGGGAACTTTTCTAACGTTGGAAGCGGAATAATAACGTTAAATAGCTCTCTTTGACTTATTAAACACGTATTTTTTCGTTTTCCGATTGGATGTGTATTTCTCACGATATGTGACCGTTCTGGGACTTTTGGACCACCCGGTATATTTCACAGGTATAATTTGATTTCAGTCATAGTGTTTTATATTAATGCGATAATTTTAAATTCAAGTGGTGTTTTTGAGGGGGCATTATACCCCATGGAAAAATACCTTCCTTGTCCCCCTGTTGAAGAAATCTGCGGACGTCCATGATTAGGGGGAGGGGCAATTGTCCCCCCTTGCCCCCCCCCTGCGCACGCCTATGCCAGGCCGGGATTCGAATCCTGAATCCCTGGCGTCGCCACGGAGGGATAATCATTACGACTTAGCTTCGTCTGAATCCCAAGTTCTTCATTGCAGCGTGGCATGGGTGAGTAGATTCCACTGGAAACCAGGTAAAACATGTGTTCCACTTTTGTCATTGTCACGGACGAAGAACCGATGCTTTAATGCACTGTGAAACTTTAATCGTGTGGCATTTTTGCCAGCGCTGTAATCACGTCCACACATTGCCACTGGTGAGAGTGTATCACACGTGGTAATCATTCACTTGATAGCCACGCTGCATTTGGAAATTGCATTCTCAGTTAAGAAGCGAGTCTCATTCTCCAGTTAGTCAACAGAGCGAATCCTAAGAGCTGCCGGACACGGAAACATATTTCCGTGAAGCTGTTTGATGGCCAATGCCGCCTGATGAAATGAGTGGTCAGGGAATTTGGTTTCCTACATCTTGTTTTATCTCGCTGTTGTTATGTAGAGGAATATTCATAATACACAACAGAAAGAAAGAACCTTTGCCTTTCGAATGCAGCAAGTTTCAGCAAAATCGGGCTCTTGCTTCCTAACTAAGATAGAGCTACCTTAATTTTGAGTTATTTAAGGGAGGAAGAGTTTAAATCCCACACATATACATGCATTTATAACGGTAGAATACGTATTTGAATGTCAACTGCACGTGAAATTGCGAACAGCTGATAAGACAGTTTGGGTTTTCACTTTCAATTTTTCAGTAATTTTGGAACTTATTTCCTCTGTCGTGAATATTAGGGGAGGCGCACGATTACATTCAAAACGGAACTTCTTTCCTTCTCGCATGTGGCGTGTAGGAGGTCTACGAGTCACGCGATAATTGCATTTCGTGCATCCAGTGACTTCTCTCGCCGTGCTCAATCTTTCCTAAACATTCCAACAGGAGGCGCCCTCGTCACGCAAACAGATGAAGCTGATATGAAAATAACAGCTTGTCATACGTTAAGGCTCTATTCGTTTTCTCAGTTAGAAAAAAAAAAGTTATTAAAAAAAAAAAACAGTCCGTGTCAAGTACACTAAATGCATCCAATCTATTTCATGCACTGAAGCGAAAAATCAGCTTTGCAGTTTTTGTATATAATTTGTATAGATAATGGCCAATGTGCATCACCGATCTCCGTGGAGGAGCGGTTAGCATACTGTGCTACGACGCCAGGGTCCCGTGCTACCACTTTTAGCACATTTTCTCAACAATTTACTCTACAAAATCCATATTAACTTTCCCCCTTGTCTCCATGTCCGTAGCCAGGATTATATTTCGGGAAGGGCTCATCCCTTATCAGCAGCCGCCATCTAAAGGCGAAAAAGTGAGGCCGTAGAAGCCCGGAAGATGAATTCCTCAGTGTATTACAACTTATTATACAAGATGTTTGTTCCGGCTAAGGAAGTAAAATTAAGTACCACTATACACTATTTAAATACGATATTTGTACGATTTCGGAGGGGATTTAGTCCCCTGAGCCCTCCCCCTGGTTACGTGTGTGCTTGTCTCCATCATCTTCTACACAAACATTAACCCCAATCACCAGGGGGGGATTTGCCCCTAGGTTATCCACGGGGGGGCGTACAAAAATGAAACGCTGAAGAAACTAAGCGTATCGTTTTATCGAAGATTAATGAATATTTTTTAATCAGATGTGTCTATATTTTAAAGTTAATAAGTGTTATTAATTCAGAGAGTGCAATTGGTGCAAGTGAAGTTCTATGATAACACAACTAATAGTAATAATCACAACAATATACCCGACTGTAAGGTTACAGATCTGAAGTACGGCCGGAAACGCTGTCCAGTCTCCGACCCAAGGCTGTCTTCAGGCACTTGGAAGATGGACAAGGAACTTCACTTCAAGATTACTAAGTATCGCTAATCTACCCTTCCTTCATTTCAGCCCCCTCCCTTAACACATAGGTCGGGATATTCTGCATATATCAGCCACATCTGTTATCTATAATAAACCTTGTTATTGTTAATCATTACTTATGCGCCTAATTATGTCTACACCTTACAGGTTCTCCTATTTAGTATTAAGACTCTGCCTAGATAGTAATGCAGCTCTAAGCCCAGACGTCTGAGTTACATAACGCCTATGGGGCTCAGGCCCGACAACCGTCACAGTTCAGATACCAACAATTCCAAACACAGGGAGAGCATTACGCACGAGCGCCAAATACGTAGTTCGCACGGACGACGCTAGGTAGCGTACCGAATTCAGAGCTTCTTTGCTCGAGCGAATAACGCTCGAACGTTAGTACGTCCAGTAGTACACATATAACCGTTATTTGTCTGCGTTAGTGGGCTCTCGAATATGGAGGTCAAAGACGGAGTGAAATGGAAACTTGAGTAAACATAGTCGTTATTTCATGTTAAAATGAAGTCCAGTCTATCTTACAAACACAGTGATATATGAAAATGAAACAGATGATTGTGGGCTGAAACTGCCAGGACGGATATTTTACCTTCGATTATTGTACATTAAAATGCTGTTCCATTGTACGGAAGTAGTCCCATGAAGTACTCTAGTGTATATATCTTCCTTACTGCCACACATACAATTACGATTTTGTACAATCTGCAGTTGTATACGTAATGTCTTGACCAGATACGATTTAGTAAATACTACCACATTCCTTCTAACTCGTAAACCAGGGTCTTAATTGTATTCAAAGTAGCTATGTTGTTATAATATCTGCACACATTTTCAAATTCATTTTTACACAATTCCTTCTAATTCTTCTTCACCTTTGCACCTATATCAAGATTTACAGGTTAGTTCATAACCACTGTGAAATTACACAAATGCGTCATATACTAGAAATGACGTCATGGCGTGGTGCTAAGCACAGGGGAACACTTTACTTTACTTTTATTAGCATTTTCAATGTCAACTCAAAACTCTACGAAGGTAGCAGAGTTAGCTGGTGGTAGCGCGGTGTTATATGAACCCAGAGTGTCCACTCTAGGACCATGATGAAATTCATAAGCAGAGTGTATAATTCTCTGGTTTTCTAGGCGCTGCTGGTGAACGTTCCAAAAATTCAAGGGTACAAACAGATGATTTCTCTATTTCAACCTTATGTATTACCGCCTCTCACGAAACACACACACACTCAAATGTATATTAACAATAAAAGGGTCTGTGCGATTCCAATGTATCCAAATGTATTCAATTCAATTCAGGGGTATATGATTTTAAAATATTTAATGTGCAGAGTTGATATTTGCCATTTCACATACTCAGACTCGAAATACATCTACGATACAAGTCACGGGATATAGTAATCTACGAAAAATAGTTAATTATATAACAATTTCAAACTCAAATTTGCCTAATCAACTTCAAGATATCTTATCTTGCAATAATCTTCCGTCTGTCAGATTGGTCCACAAAGGAAACTAACAATGTAAACGGACTGAGGGAATTCTGTTTTATTTTCCAAGCAGCTTTCTTTTATTTCCTCGATAAAAATAAAAACCAAACTGTGAGAAACTTGCCTCGGGGCATTTCTAGATATGTATAAATGCAATGGCATTTGGATTAATAAATGTTGCTATTTTTAACGTCAACGTGAGTTCTTGTGAAGGGGCTTTGAGGGGGTTCAAACCCAACAAAATATCTTGGAAATAGTAATACTACAAATTCCCCTCGTCATCTTCATTTATATTATCGCAATATTTAAACAACAAAGCTCTAATTTTCTGAGCGGCTATCATTATTACCACCTTAATTCTTGTTATTATCAAAGCGTCGAATATTGACCGAGGTCACAGTATCAAATTGTAACACCTTCGCAAAATTGGAAGATAAAGAAAATGCCACTGCGAACGCAAGGTCAAGAAACACTAAACAATTTTTATTGCCTGACGGAATGTCATTTTAGATATGACAGAATGTGTCAGTGTGTCCTAAATACTTATTAGTAATAATGTTATTTCGTCGTTGATTTGTAACCTGTATGAAAGTGGAACAACACCTCAGCACTAGAGCTCACTCATGTTCGAAATATCCATCCATTCGTTTTTGAAGATAGTCAACGAAACTACAACAGTGTTGCCACTTTAAGGGAAACTTCCCCTGGCGAGGTAAAATTTTGAATGAAAGGGGAAATTATAGGGAGCATATTAAATATAAGAGGGACATTTGAAGATATGCGAGTTGAAGTTTCTTTCATGTAATTTATTCCATCAAATTGGAAAACCGGGTATTGGGGGGGGGGGGGTGAGACGCTGAAGAATCCTAGTGTAATGTTTTAGCGAAGTTGAATTAATGATTTTTAATCAGGTGCGTCTATATTTTAAAGTTTACAAATGTTATTAGTACAGAGCGACAATTAGTGGAAGTGAAGTTCCACTATAACAAAACTGTTACTAATAATAATAAAAATATCAATAAAAATATCGGCAGGCCCCCGAAAGAAAGGAGGGCCAAATAACAAAAATCAAACAAAATAGGCTAAAAATACGTCTAAGTAATACCCGAAAGGAATTCAAGACTAATGTAGGTAACCTCTTAGTTTCTCATGGAAATAGAGCCTGCCCGATAGTTTAGTGACCAATACTGTGCCTTGTAATCAAGAGGTCCAGCGTTCCAGTCCCGGCGGAGGCACATTTCTAACCGTAGGTCTAGTATCGAGCGATCCACCTGCGCATAAAGTGAATCCAAAACAAATGATCACAAATATGTTCCGGAAGTGCAAATGCAAAATTGTCCTTTCTTTTAAAAAAAACAAAAAACACTAACACATCATTGCAATTTTGTATGTGTATTGAGAAAGGCATACAAGCTATGCTGAAAATTGCATGCGAACGTATGCATAGTACGAATGCGTACTCTGGTTGGTAAACATCGTGAACTTCTTTGAGACTAAGCTTTCGGGACAACTTGTTATAGTCAAAGCTAATCATAAGGTCGTACAGTAACCATATGCGTCTCCAACGATCACGATGTAAAGATTTGCATAAAATTAATATATTATTAGCCACTAGTATACACTGGATTTTCTTTTCGGAGGGGGCTGGAATTGTAAATATGAATATTATATAGCTGCGTTCTAGGGGGGGATGGCCGCTACACAGTATAAAATATTATATAAATACTATTTTTAATCTTTGTCTTGAAAGTTGTTCAAAGACAAAAATTGTAACCGGGGGCATTTTAAACGGGTTTGTATTTACTACTCTGTCTTTTTCAGATTTATTTATTGCTTTCATTTCAAAATGTTGATTTTTCTCAAAATTTCTGGAGGGGCCGTAGCCCATTCAGCTCTCCCCAGAGAGCTGCCATAAAAAAAAACGGTACTTGCCTTTCAAATACAATTCACATTTCACACGGATTGGGGAAATCAAACCATCATAACCGCCCACGAAATCACGATCTTCTTTCACAATTAAAGATACACAATGCCTCTCTCTCTCACACACGCACGCAACGGATTAACTAACCGATAAAAACTTTATTCTCTAACCTACACTTCAATAAGGCACCGAAAGTATTGAACACCTCATGAATGCAGCATTTGTTTTGATACTCGCTTGCTGTTGCTTACCTGACCTTTTGCTTCGGTTAGATCCCAATACAATTTCTAATGATTTGTGTGACACGAACTTTCTCAGGCGAAACGGGACATCCCATTTCGCCTTACACACAAAAGATTTCCCACCTGGGAATATTATCGACTTGCTCCGTGCGGTTAGGTTAGGTTAATAATAATGACCCTTCATGTCGATAATATTCCCTGGTGGGATTTTTTTTGTATGTAAGCCGAAACAGGATAAGGCGAAATGGGATGTCCCGTTTCGCCTTAGAAAGTTAGTGTCACATAAATCATTTGAAATTGTATTAGGGGAGGTGAAAACGCAATAAGGCGAAACGGGATAAGGCGAAAGGGGCCGTAATCGATGTCCCATACTGCCCTGCGCCGCTGACGTCAAATTGAATAGCATCCGTTTGTAACGAACCTGAGCGTTTATATTTGTAAGAAGTTAAGATTTTTAAAAAGTTTGTTACTTCAAATAATGTGCAAGATGTCACAGACAACTATAGTTAGATTGATACAGTTGTGTTTGGAACTTGTATATATGTTTATAAATACGTCATAATCTGTTCGTGTTGACGTCACTTTCTCATCTCAGCAGAGGAAGTGAACCCACCTGAATGTTTTTCACCTGACGACAGACTCAGTTAGAAAACAGGTGAAGGTGAGAAATCAACAGAAACGTGGTAACGGTTAATGGAATGCCCGAATAGTATAATTTGTAATTATTTTCATTTCATTCTGGCTATACTCGGAAATAATAATTAAGTACAGAAACTTTCGTGCATTTACGTTTGTCTTGTCCAACGTTAATTCTATATGCAAGTGTGTTTAGTGATTGTGATGTAATTTAATATGCTATAGAGTTGTTCCTCTTCAGGCAGAAACGTAAGCAAATCTGTACCTTGCTTGTAAGACCACATACGATAGCAAATATAAGTGATTATAAAACTGCGTTTAACTTGGAATATTGTGATGTGTTTCTTTTCTACTCAGCAAGCCCTGATGATTTGCAAAGATTATCATGTTCCCGACTAAAGGAGTAGCGGACTAACTTTCTGACGACTGGTGTACAACCGGGGGGGGGGGGGACGTTGCACGTTGCAATGGTTGACTGACTGACCTGTTGCTGCTTCCCAGCACTGTTCAAAACTGCGATGTGTAGATTCGCCGATTACAGGATTAGAAACGCTGTTCTCTCAAAACTCCACACGACGACAACTTCCTAGATTACTTTGTATTTGTACACGAAAAGCCCACGATTAGAACCCAACACAACCCAAATTCAAATGTATTTGTAGCACTGGCCTTCCCATGTTCGCGCGATGCACGCAAACTCCACTTCCCTCGCGAAGTGTTGCCAAACCAGATCCGAACGAAAGAGCTAAGTTGCACGCACCCATTCCAGGCGCCAGATTTTCGAATGCGCGATGAACTGCCTCCTAGGGTAATTTTAGGTATCAAAATAGGGGAGGGCTGTTGTTACCATTAACTTTAAAGTGTTCTTAGTTCTCAACGTCTAGATCGAGCGTTGGTCGTATGAAATCAAAAATAGAAGATTCCAGGGGATCAATATTACGACGTATTCACAATAGCCACGGCGCTATACAAATTAGCTGGGGAGGCAAGGTGGAGGGACGACACAGCCGGGCCAGGGGTGCCAACTGGGGGGATTATGGAACCATCAAATAATTTGGGTAGGATTTTTTCATTAAAATAATAAAGAATTCAACATTTATATATATTTTTTGTTTGTTTACACTTCAGGTGCACCATATTTAATCCATTAGAAGAAGAAAAGTTAGTTTAAGGGGGGTGCCCGTAGTAGACGTAGGTTGCGTCCACCCACATTTTTTTCTGGGGGGGTATTATTTAATCGAAATTTGAATGAACAGTACAGCATTAGACACGAGTTGAACTACGTTATTTCTGCTATGTGAATAGCAATTGTAACGGGTAATATGTATTATTGGGGAGGGGGGGCAATATCCAATGAAGAAAGAAACAAGATTCCCATGATCTCTCTATATGGCTCACTTCACCCAGGAGAAGGGTGAATAGCGGAGCAAGGTGCAGGATTTGCTGTTCATGCATGAATAGTTTGGAAAGAGGTAATGAAGGAAGGGTCCTCAGTTTCTCGCGAGACAAGATAGTCGAAAGTCTCGTCTCCTGAGCAACAACAACATTACTCACGAGACAGATCAAAGTCTCGTCTCCTGGGCAACAACAGCGTTGCTCACGAGACAAATCAAAATCTCGTCTCCTGGGCAACAACAGTGTTCCTCACGAGACGAGACAGATTAGTCTTGTCTCCTGGACAAGAACGGTGTTCCCCACAAGACAAGACGAGATAGATTAAAGTCTCGTCTCTTGGACTCAACAGTGTTGTTTATTTTCCGAGACGAGCACGAGAAGAGACAGACCGACCATTCTTGTATCGTCTTGTGGGCAACCCCAAACATTTCCGCTATGCGATCAGACTAATCAGAACTAGGCTTCAATTTTAAAGTGAGAGCTCAAACACTACGCAGTGATCCTCTATCTAAAATTAAAAACGGGACGTTCTTGATAATGAGTCTTAAAGAAAGCAAGAAACTGTAAATTCCTAAAGTAGAACTGACCATTTTCAGAATCCTTTTTTTCGGGAACAATCACCGGTTCCACATTTTGATGCAGAGCTGACATCTAGCGAGCGAAAATGCAATTTCCGTGACTGGCCACAAAATGCCTACGATATACCACCTTTATTTTCGGCATGCCCTAATAATTCTTTCGCAATGTTTGAAGTTACCAACATAAAGAAGAATAAAATGGCTTTCGTTTCGATCAGTTACAGACTCTTGGAAAGCGGCGGCACTTACGCGGGCGACGAAGCATGAATGTACACTTCCCCCACCTTTCACGGGTTATACAACAGGATTCCTTCTCCCAGTCGACTTACCCGTTCTTCGTGCCCAACTTTCGAGATCTCCCGCTTATTGTTCTCGTAACAGATTCCGAGAATTCGATCTGCAAACCATGTTCAATGAGCGTTTAGCCCTCTCGTCGCTTCTACGTTCGGTCACGGTGTTGGGAAATAAGATTTCCGTCGCAATGCAACGGAGAACCTGGAGTTAGTCTTCAAATTGGCCCACTTATAAAACGCCATCTATGAACAATAGCACAGTTTTTCCATGTCTATAAAAAACGTACAAAGATACTCTATCAGGTCCGTACTCAGGCTTCCTTCGAGGGAAAGGGGGAAGAGCCGAAAATATGCAATACATTTTTTCGGTTCATTTTACTTCGCTTTTCTGCCACTTTTGGCTAATTGCGAAGATGAGGATGAGTAATGATATAATGAAATTGACACTAGCAGAGAACATCCATGCCCATGCCGGGATTCGAACCCGGGAACCCTGGCATCGTAGCGGGGGGCCCACCACATCTTCTTTTTCGATTTTTGAACTGTAAACATTTTTATACGAAGTTGAAAATCAATTACATTGTTCCCTAGGTGTTTTTGTATTACTTATGTTCATAAAATCATAAATGTAACGTTACATAGGAGGCAAAATTGAAGTGGTGGGCCTATCAGCTCCCCCCACCCGGGATGTGTGTTCTGACATTACACTCATGCCTGTAAGAGAGTACAATTGGTTGATAATGATGGTAATATTTATAATTACTAATAAATACACGTACATAAACACAAAAAAATGTACTCATTATACGTACATACACTTGTGATATTGTTCTGTAAATTTAGTGAATGATGTGTGTGTGTGCAATAATTGGTTATTATTTTTATTTTATTTTTGATGGTAATTTTTGTAATATAACTGCAGCTAGATAAAGAGCAAAGGTAACAGTGATTCAAAATGGTTTCTTGAATTTTAGCGATAACAAAATGTGTGGGCTTCTGCCCCCCCCCCCCCTCAGGTAAGTAAGTTTCTTGTATGGCAAGGGTAAGCTAGTGTTAGGAGGAGAGTTACGAGTTGTAAAAGGCATCACAAACCAGGCCCGTAGCAAGGCAGGGGGCAGGAGGGGCTGAGCCCCTCTGGAACTGCCGTAAGCCCCCTTGACATACGGTAAAACTATTTTGTACAATTTCTTCGCAGTGAAGAGTGAAAATGTAGACAGCACATATTATTTTGCTCACAACTTTGGTGAAGGATAAATTCACATAACATGAACAGTAGCTATTACATTAGCTCCCGTTTAGACAAAAAACTGTGACTTTGATGTCATCTTGCAAATTCCCTCCGCATCTGCGTCAAAGGCCAACAGAGCCCAAGTTTTGGGAACGAAGTTTCATTGCTTCGGCCAGGGGTGGAATGTACAGTAGGAACTATGATTGAATATTGTACATCTTTTGTGTGATTATAAATATATGTATCATCAAAAAGTAGTATGGATTGTGTAGTAAGGGATGATTTCAATAGCAGTCAATTAACACTTAAAGCGATGATTTTGTATATTTCAAAATTTTACGTAACTTATTGACTGCCCCCGCCTCAGACACACCCATATAATTTACCTTCATTTTACACTGTTAAACTTTTGAAAAGTGGACTTTGATTACAAAGCACCCCTGATAACCTGTGACCCCCCCCCCCCCGAGATCAATTCTAGCTACGCGCCCGTCACAAACACAACAATGCTAGCGATTATAAACAAAGCAACCGAATCACATAAGCGAAATATTGGTTTGAAACCTGCAGCGTTGTTTCGTGCCTGGATCAACCTAACCCCCCTGTAGGTTGTAGACTTGTCCTCTCGAAGTAGTCTCGCCCAGTGTTGCCACAATATGAGAGCACAATTTCCCTTTCCAAGGGGCAAAATTTCCCTTTTTGGACCAATTTTTCCCTTCACCTAAGCAAATCATACAATAGTAATAAGTATGAGAAGTGGTAGTAGCAGTTGCTGTAATTATTATTATTATTAATAATAATATTATTATTAGTGGTGGTGGAAGCAGTAGTAGTAGAATTTCCGTTGGTCCATGTCCGTGTGAATAAAACGTATTACATTTTTCACATAGATGTCACTTTCATCGCTTCCTGACCAGATGTCTCAGGTTTGGATCCTGGTAAGGAATCCATTTCATCGTTAATCCTCATCGTTACTATTATCCGAAGGTGCAGAAAAGCGATGTACTTAACAGAATTATAAATAGATACAGCCTATATTCAAGGGAGCATAAAAAAGAACAGAAAATATGAAAATGTGAATATGAAACTGGAATAATGTAAAGTCAGATGACCTTAAAATTTCCCTGAAATTGTGGTATTTTTCATCGAAATTTAATTTTCCCTTTTGGGTAAAATTTCAGTCCGAATTTCCCTGCAAAAGGGAAATTTCCCTTCATGTGGCAACACTGGTCTCGCCTGTTCGCGGCCGGACAGTATTTCGGCGCAGTTTACACGTGACTACCCTTCGTGCCCGTGCCGTGACCACGCCACTGCCTCTTCAAAATCATCTTTACAGAAATGCCGGAAATCAATTGACGGCATCAACCCGTACCGTTAACAATTGAAGTTTTTAACAGGAAGTAAACAAAAAAACATTACCTTCCCTTGCACTTATTCCTTCTTTCAACAAGAAAAACAATGGGATTAGGTGAAGTGTGAAGGATATTCCGCCGCGAGATGTCTCTGATGTCGGTGGCTGCATAAAACAACCGACGATCGAGTTTCTTCACGTGTGTGAGAGTGTACTTACTGTTCCTTAACTCTTCGCTTCTTTCTGTACAGCTCCGTGTCAACTTTCACGTGAAGTGGGTATTTCAGATTTTGCCCCTTGAAAGTCTAACCACCAGTCAGTGGCGGACCGAGGACCGAGTTTCGAGTGTGGTGCTACACATTTTAAAACCACTTTGATCACCATAGTCAATAACGAAGATGGCCATATTCTAATCAGCATGAAGGAAGACTTGGGCCTCCCCGATAGCGTAGTGGTAACGTCATCGCCTTATAATCAAGGCGTCCCGGGTTCGATACCCGGTGGGCGTATTTCACATATGCACATTGAAATAGAAATTGGGGGCGTGGTTCGTAATGGAGAAGTTTCTGGTTGGCTGGTCTATTTTTTTTCTTTATTGAGTACTTCTATGGCGTGCGTTACAATTGATTACAGGCTTGAACTTGTTGAATGATTTAAACCACTTATATTTTCCTTTCCCATCTATTAGCTACTTTTTATACATTGCTTTGTTCTTTTCTACACCTCTCTGTTATAGTTCACTTTCACTAAATCGATACTTATCCTCCAGCAACTTATTTATATTCCTTCACCTTGTGCTGCCATCTGCTTTTCTTTTTGGAAACTCATCTCTTTTTATCTTGTGTTGTTTCCAGTATGTAATATCTGGTTTGTAACAACTTTTTACAAAACAAATAGCCGCGCGCTTAAGGTTTTGGCGCAACTCAAGGATTTGAAAAATTTTTAAAGTAAGAATTAAAAATGCTCCTTGTTTGCATCTGACGAAAAGCTGAAAATGACCCAATATATTAAATAATTGTATAAGAATTTTCATCCAACATTTTAAAAATTATTGGCGCTTTTATTTCCAATAAGAAAGTCTATTCGCTTTTCGAGTATTGATTACTATCCGATTGCGTTGCATTTTTCCCACTAGATGGTTCTGCTTGTAGTCTGTGGTTTACAGAAAGTGTTCGCACAAGTCAATGAAATAAATGCCAGTGTCCTATCCTATATCATTGAGGCAGTCTGCTAGCCAATAGGGAGCATTCATACACAAACCACGCCCCCAATCTCTATTTCAATGTGCACATGTGAAATACGCACCCGGTGGAGGTACATAGTGGTTCGGATCCCAGTTTAAACTGTAGGCCCAGTCGCAATTAGTCTACCTGTGCATAAAGTGGACTTAAACACAAAAACAAATGAAGAAGGACTTGCCGACCTCCGGTAGTGGAGTGGTTAGCACAGCTATCCCAAAATGTTCCACAGAATATCCAAGACATATCCAAAATTAATCCAAAACACATCCAAAAATTAGCTGTAGATTGTCCAAAAATGATCCACAAAAGGTTCAAAGCATAATCCAAAAATGATCCACGAAATAACCATGAAACATCCTCCTTGGATATCCTGTGGATGTCTCCAGGACGGACATCCAATGGATGACTACTGGATATTCCTGGATATCTGTAGGACATCCAGCATTCCGGCACGGATATCCAAAAGACATCCACTGGATGTTTCCATTACACATACAGGTGAACTAGGCGTCGTCTCAGCTCCGACCAGTTTTGAGGGCATCGGAATAAATTATATTTTCATCGTGGAGGATGACACCGTCCGTCATCAAGTCATTCATCATTTCTTCGGACAGAGGTTGACGGATGAATTAGGATTCTCTCTCTCTAAGGAGTGACATTTCGGTTCCCCTCTCCTTCCCAAAGTCGCCTGTCAACACTGGATTCCATCCGCATAGTTCTAGCCACTTTCACCGCCTTCTTCATTTGCCAATAAGCACCGGAACAGTGTTAACTAATGAATGGGAATTTCCCTCACTGCGGGGAAATCCAGAATGGAAAAATTCACATTTTGAATAAATAATTACCCTCTTTATTTATTTTATTTCTCCCTTACTCTAGACTACAAAAATTGTACTCTTTAATTTTCTCTCAGACAGATTTACTCCCCTAGGAGGGAATATTAAAAAAACAAAAAAAAAAAATTTGCAAATGAAAAGATCCATTTCCAAGAGGAAGTTACCATTTTTTTTAAAAAAAATTAACATTTTCAAGATTTCCTTTTATTTTATCTAACTTTTCTCATTTTTTGAATAAATATTTACCATATCGGAGAAACGTTTAAGTTTCAAAATAAAGTTCCGTTGCAATAAAAACGAATGCCTGCGAAAATTTACTATAAACCTTTTTTCGAGCAGGCATCATCTCCAGGAAGGTATCAACTCGGGGCAAGCCCGGGCACCTACCGACCTGTTGGGTGAGATGAGTCAAGGCAGGGATACTATAAACCTTTTCCTGCTCTCCCCCCCAAAATAGGTAATAGTTAAGCTGGATAGTTCGATGAACTAACCGATCTCCAACTGCGAATTTTTTTTTCCGAGCAATAAATTTCATATTCAAAAATAAAAAAAAATGTAATGGAAAGTTATGTTGTATTCTGCAAATGTATTCAATTATCACCATATTTATTGTTTTCGTGTATGCAGTTTTTCATAGCATTTTATGTTTTAATAAAATTTAGCTCCCACATAACTTTTTCGAATCAAAAGTCACAATTTTTGGTAAGTTTCTATTCTCTTCTACTGGCGCCATCTATTATCATCATTAGGAACTACTCTATCATTGTGCTTGGCCGTAACATTAGATAAAGGCGAGGGTCAGGAAAGCGTTGTAAAGTAAGAATCATGCAACACAAATGGACATCAATGCCAAGGGATCGAACCGGGAACCTTCTTAGCCATAAACAGTCCCGGATTGTAACGTATTGCCTTGTGATCAAAGGGTGTCGGATTCGATACCCGGTGGAGGGACATATAATGGTTCGGAACCCACTCTGAACTGTAGGTCCAGTCCCAGATTCGTATATGTGGAGTCCTGGGGTTAAAAATCTCCAGAACTCTCTCCCCTTAACACAATTTCAATTATGGGGCAATCCACGATAAGTGGTCCTACACCATGTAAATAACAAGAAGGATCAATCTGAAAATTATTATTGTCTTTAATTGCATTAAGGTTTAAATGTTTGTGAATGCATATAATTTACACACGTCACCAACAAAAATTGTTAAAATCTGCAGCCCATATGCTTCACACACAAATGAAACCAAACTTTGCTATATCTTCAAAACGTCACACACGTAACACATTTTCGTTGATGTTTTTTCATGCGTTCAGGCTATGTCATCACACTCAAGTTATTTTTCATTTGTTACCAGACTCCACAACGTACTTCATACTTCTATGAAACAAGTTCATGATGAATATTTCAATCCAATCTCATGTCTAGAACCTTAAATTTTATGTGTGAATGTCGCACATGTAACGCTGGAATGCCCTTTATAATCCTTAGACCAATATATGTATATATAAATTGGTTCTTTTCAAAGCAACTATTTCTCAGGTGGAACCCTCGTTTGCGGCCTGGCTGGGGCTGTACCCCCGGCCCCCCTAAATCTGGCTTGACCAATGAGACGGCTGCCTAGTACCTAGTCAACTGTAATGGGAAAAAGAAGGAACTTATATCTACTAGAGTTGGCAACACTGCACTCGATACAGCGAACACAGTACTATTTCCCCCCATTTTTCAAAAAAACTGTTGCCATTTTCAAAGAAACTATTTTCGCAGTGAAAGTCTGGCGGGGCTGTGCCCCCCAACCCCCAAAACTACCCATAAATCTGGCCTGGCCAATGAGACGGCTGCACAGTACCTATTCAACTCTGATGGGGTAGAAAAAAGAAATATTTTTTTATCTTCTAGAGTTGGCAACACTGCACTGCATAAAGCTTGCACACTTTTTATCTTTTCCAGAAGCAATTTTTCCTGATTTGCGTAATTCAGGCAGGAATTTCAGCGGAAGCAAAGTGAAGCACAAACACAAACTTCTCGGGGCAGTTGTCGTAATCTGCACAATGACGCGTCAATTTTCTTTTTCCCATTTCAAATCTCACTCTGAATGACATCAAACAAGGAGAAAGTGAATATTTGTATTCATAGCAACTCCGGAACTCCATTAAAAAAAAAAAAAAAAATCAAGTATCTTATTACTTAAGATCATTGTTTCTTCGTTTTCTGGGTTCGAATCACTATGCCTTATCGTCGTTGAGAGGTAGAGCTTTTCGCTGAAGACATGGTGGTGTAGAATTAGGACTCCACATATTCTCAGTTGCGGCAACATTGGAGGTACTGTGATCACAGCAAACGTTCATGGCGTCTTTACCCCCTACCCCTTCCAACTGTGGGTTATTCCATGTGAATTCACCCAATGAAAGACATTTTTCGTTACATTTGAAATTTTGCATACTGAAAGGGTGACCTGAGGTATGAACCTATGCAAAGTTACAGATCCAAATCTTTTGTAGAGGAAGATTATTTCCGTAACATCTTTGACTCTTATGCATTTGAAGCATCGGAACGAGTCACAACTCTCGAAGCATCCAATTAACCAAGCGAGCCGCTGACGTCATCTCATCCCAGAACCTATCGCTAAGCCCGTTGCTCACGTTCTACACGCCCACTAGGCTCGCTAGACAGATTCGCGCAGTTCGCTGGAGATGTTCCGGAAGTAATCCTACTCTATTTCCGAAATTACAGTGGTGCAAACTCTGCGATTTTCACAGTTTTTTTCAACATCATCTTAACTTCAAATTGCAATATTTCGGCAATCAGGGCACCTATAGAAGTAATTGAGGCGGCGTTGGAAAGGTCTTGAAGGGGCTCTTTCAGGGTAAAAAAACAAAAAAACAATTGAAGGTGGTGTAAAGACAACTTTGGTAGTCATTTTCTCATTGATGGGTCTTTTTTAATTTTTTCAACAAGTTATATATCACACATACACTATTACTCAATAAGTATACAACATTTTGAAGTCGGATGCCATTGGAATCGGGAGCTATGTTAGATTTAAGTCAGGTCAGGTTAGGTTAGGTTAGGTTAGGTTATTTTATTAGACACATTCCTACAATTCAAAGGTAAAATTAGAGCAGAATGAAACACAAATTTGTTCGAATTAACGTATATGAAGTTGATACTTGCATTCCCAGTTCCTAGAAATACAGGATGATTCAAAAGTCCTGTCCCACAGGCAACTCCGTTATAAGTGCACATAGCGAAAAATGGCAAGAGAGGAAAGTTGTTGGAAATAGGCGAGTTTCAATCGAAAGTGCTTGAATTTTGAACGTAGCGTGCACCGTTCAGGCTGTACACTGGTATGAGCCTCAGCGCTTGCCGAAAATGCCATGTTGCCAAGTGCACGGCCCGGAATACTGCATGTCATCGCAATACCAAACAGTACTGGGTAAATTAAGAATTGATGGCAATAGTTGCGGGTAAAGTAAACAAGCAAAATACTTGAACACGTGACGAACATCCCGCACTCCCCACCTAGACCATTAGAAAATGATAGACGCCCACAGATGAGAATCAGGCTACAGTACGTGTTTCACACTCACATTTTTTAACGAACGAAATGATTCTTAATGTTTGCAATGACATTCTTTCGCGTTTCCAGCAGTGCCTGGACAACAACGGTCATCAGTTTGAAAACAGGCGTTCACAAATAATTATGCATGCCCGTAGATTGTGTTAAATTTTGAAAATGAATTGTATCTTAATATAACACTGAACTTATAATCATTCAAAGTGTGTATCAATTTTATCAGGGTTGTCAAAGTTGCAGGAACCCCAACGGGTTCCGCTGCTGGACCGGAACCTTTATTTTCTCGCACAATTTAAATTCGGGACAAGTTGCTTATTGTTTCATTTAAAAAAGGTTCCTGGACCGTATTTAAATTGATTCGGAAAAAAAGGTTCCTGGACCGTATTTAAATTGATTCAGAAAAAAGGTTCCTGGACCGTATTTAAATTGATTCAGAAAAAAAGGTTCCTGGACCGTATTTAAATTGATTCGAAAAAAAAAGGTTCCTGGACCGTATTTAAATTGATTCGGAAAAGAAGGTTCCTGGACCGTATTTAAATTGATTCAGAAAAAAATGTTCCTGGACCGTATTTAAATTGATTCAGAAAAAAGGTTCCTGGACCGTATTTAAATTGATTCAGAAAAAAAGGTTCCTGGACCGTATTTAAATTGATTCGGAAAAAAGGTTCCTGGACCGTATTTAAATTGATTCAGAAAAAAAGGTTCCTGGACCGTATTTAAATTGATTCGGAAAAAAGGTTCCTGGACCGTATTTAAATTGATTCGGAAAAAAAGTTCCTGGACCGTATTTAAATTGATTCAGAAAAAAAGATTCCTGGACCGTATTTAAATTGATTCAGAAAAAAGGTTCCTGGACCGTATTTAAATTGATTCGGAAAAAAGGTTCCTGGACCGTATTTAAATTGATTCAGAAAAAAAGGTTCCTGGACCGTATTTAAATTGATTCGGAAAAAAAGTTCCTGGACCGAACTGAAATACTTTACAGATAAAAAGGTTCTTTACGGTTCACACCGGACCGGAATTGAATTTATTTGAAATTCTTGGACTTTTAACAACTGAGCATTTTATTGAGACACCCTGTATGTTTCTCAATTTAAAATGAACATTGTTCTCTGCAATTAAATGTTAATGAACGTGCAGGACCTTAAATTACTTTGGCAAATTACATGACTCATTTATCTCCAAAAGAAGAATGTGTTTTAGATTTGTCCGTAAATTACTCTGCATTCACTGCATTTACATAAACCTCACAAAGAAATGCAGTGGACAATTTGCGTGCAATCGTGCAACCGTATCCGAAAGTGGTACGCACACACAAGCCCTATCAACCCCCCGCAGATACTCTGCAAACCCCTGAACGTATCCTGCGGCGAGTTTGTTGCCAAACCTGTACCGGGAAACTCCAGCAGCTGCCAAAACTTGCAGTTTCACCTGTCTAAAATGTCAGCAGTAGCTATCGCCTCATTCGAGCCAGGCAGTGTTGCCAGGGTAAGGGAAATTTCCCTTCGTGGGAAGAAAGGGAAAATTTCCTGAAAAACAATCTCATTCGATTCAGGTAGTGTTGCCAGGGTAAGGGAAATTTCCCTTCGTGGGAAGAAAAGGGAAAATTTCCTGAAAAATAATTCATTCGAACCAGGTAGTGTTGCCAGGGTAAGGGAAATTTCCCTTTGTGGGGAAAAAATGAAATTTCTTGAAAAATAATCTCATTCGAGACAGGTAGCGTGGTCAGGGTAATGAAAATTTCCCTCGGTGGGAAAAAAGGGAAATTTCTTGAAAAAATCAAACTTGCAGGAATTCGAACACAGAGGGCTCGCATGTCAGAGTGAAGCCTTCAGAAGCACAATAATTGCCGAAGTATATAGTACAAAAAATTAACATTTTTATTTATTTGGAATTAATCACGATATTTATCACTCACTCCACAGTAGTATCGTACAATTCTTAAAACTCTTTTAACAGTACAACTTAATGACAAATATAATAATTATTTATTTCCATACTTTCTATGTTTATTATATTAAATCAGTATTTTTATATTTGTATATACAATGATTACATCTAAAAGCATAAACATTTTTTATAAAATTTAGTAGAAGTAATTACAGTTCTTATCACTCACTCCTTATCACTCCGCGCTACGACGCCAGAGGTCCCGGGTTCGAATCCCAGCCTGGGCATGGGTTTTATTTCTCCCTTCATCAATTTCATCATATCATTCATTATTCATCCTCATTTCGCGATTTGCCAAAAGTGGCAGAAAAGGGAAGTGAATTATTACTTGATTCAGCAACCCATACACACCTCACAGCAAAACTGCATTCCATCTTGTACCCTATTCTAGAAATATATCTATCTTTCGAAAGTATTTAATTCAATTTGTAGATAATACAGTGCATTCATTGTGTTATTGTGCCGCACGAATGCGTGTCCGTGTGAGTTTGGAACCTCGCCGCTTGACGGATGTGCGTATCCCCTCAACTCAAGCGAATATAATATGCAAAAGGATTGACGATATGGCTCACAAGTTGCTGTGTATATTCAATGTCATTTTACTCTCATAAGAATTCTTTATATTACTTAACTCAAAATAAGCATTGTTTCATTTGTAATTTTAAGTACACTTTATGCACAGAAAGGCTCATCTGGACTGAACATACAGTTTAAAGTGGGATCCGAACCACCGTTCCATGTGCTTCCATAGGGTATCCAACACGCGACCCCTTGATTACAATAACAGTCACCAGTGGCACAACAACCAATCAGGGCCAAGGCCTACCTGCCGACTGCCGGCCTCACTCTCAACAGAGGTGGGAGATCATCCAACCAGTTACGGGGTGACGTGTGGTCAGCACGACGAACCCCCAGTCGCTGTTGCAGGTTTCCGTGACCAGGTTACGCTCCTCATTCGTAGCTCTCCAATTTCCTCACGATGGTGTGTGGCCACCGGACCCATACAGAAGCCGAAAGAAAAGTTCTCACCCTTCTCCCAGGAGACTCGTCCCGTAGCCGGAGCCCGAAGGCGGTTACCACTACGCCATCATCGGGAAGGTTCTTAAAATTAAAGTACAACAAACCAGGACGTCATTTCCAAAGATGAAGGCACATAGAGTGCGGATCTCGACCACAGAAGGGGGTGAAGTGGTCAGCAACACGCTCCGGCGGCCTTTACCCACCAGGCTTCCCCCAAGGTATCCATTCAGTAGGAGCTTAGCGAGATGCGACACTGTGGGAAAAATCCCCGACCTAAGATCATCCACAAAGGGAATCGGAACGGCGGCTCCTGCGTGGCAGTCAAACGCTCTACCGCCTACACCACGGCGGATTAGTTCCATGATAATGAAATTTGGAGGGGGGAAATGGTCGAAAATGGGAAATTTTGAACGTAGAGAAGGGAAATTTCGTCTTCAGATTGTGAGGACTTATTTCAATGCAGATGGCAACCCTGCGTTGACGGAGTAGAGATAAGTGCTGGACAATCACCGCCAGAATTCCCCGTCTCCTTGACATCTGTCCGACACGCTATGGGAGCAGGATAGGTAATATATTTTCCGTCAGTTAGTGCAATTATTAATGTCTGTTTCCAGGACAGTGTCCACTTGAAAGTCAACAACAAATGCACTTTCCTTTCGAAGAAGTAACGCTGTGTTTAAGTCCAATTTATGCACCGATAGTCTAATCTGGCCGACCTTCGTGGCGGAGAGGTTATCTCAGTGCGGGGTCTCGGGTTCGAATCCACATCTGGGCATGGGCGCGAGTGTCCCTTCATCAATCCCATCATATCACTGATCATCATCGTCGCGATTAGCCAAAAGTGGCAGAAAAGCGTGGCTTAATTACAAAAAAATCATTGTTTCGAATGTGGGCTAGACCCAGTGGATACAGGGGTACATTGTACTCTGTGATTCTTTTTTGGGGGGACGGTACAGTACCCACTGAAAGTTTCATCCATAGTGTACCTCTTGCACCCCGCTGAATTTGATAAACGCAGGGGATTTCGGGTTCGATACCCAGTGGAGGACAAAGTCGTTCCAATACCACTTTGAACTGTAGGTTCAGTCCCTTCATCAACTTCGTCATATCATCCTCATCTTGGCGATTAGCCAGAATGTGGCATAAATGCGAAGTAAAATAAACCAAATCAATCCTTTCGCATATGTTCCGAAGTTTTCAAACGCTTTTCTAACTCTTACGTTAATCACAACGATGGATTCGCTTACTTGAATTCGTAGTTTCAAGTCCATTTTATGCACAGATAGGCTTATCCAAACTGGACATGCAATATAAATATAACGAAATGAAATAGGCAACAAACTACTTATGCAGGGAGTATGCTAACCACATTTTGAAGGTCCAATGTTCGCTCCTATTGTTACAGTGTGGACAAAAGAAAAACTGGTTCTTCGCATTCTATAGTATCGAGTGATCCGTTTGAGATGTCAGGCAGAAAAGTAAACCTTTGTGTACAATAGGTTAATGAACGTATCTCTGAGCAGTTTGTTGTAATATAAGCAGAAAGGATGTAAGTTTTGAGCAAGTGCATGTTTACAGACTTCAGCCGCGTGGCGCTAGCGTTCATGGTAGATAAAGTTAGTGGTGACGCCACAACAGCGCACGATGTATCATATGGGATGTGAACTTTTCGAGTGTTATATGCACACTAGTCTGTAATCCTGCACTCACTCAAAACTTACATCCTTTCTGCATATATTACAGCAAACTGCTCAGAGATGCGTACATTAACCTATTGTACACAACGGTTTACTTTTCTGACATCTCAAACGGATCACCCGGTATATATTTCAGGAAAAAGCGCAATGATTTGTAATCATACGAAAAATATACAGGGTGTCCGAATTGAAACACCCTAATTTCAAATACTTATATTAAACACAATGTACAGGCAAAAACACTGTGGTAGGTGGTATATGATAGCTTAACTGTGATAATTTTAAATAGGTAATGAATAGTGAGGATTCGTTTATTTTGTATCGTTCCAGGGGGGTGAAAAGTGAATATGACAACCAATGCTGAAATAGCGCAAACTGTGTGGTGATCCATTATTGCAGTTCAAAGACGGTTTCGTGCAGAGTATCACAGAGACCCTCCCGATGTCAAGACTTTGATTTTTAAAATTTTGAATTGTTTTATTTTACTTCGCTTCTTGTGCCACTTTTGGCTAATTTGCGACGATGGGGAGGAGTAATGACATGATGAAATTGATGAATGGACACTCACAAACATCCACGCCCAGGCCGGGATTCGAACCCGGGACCCCTAGCGTCGTAGCACGATGTGCTAACCAGTGGCGTAGCATGGACATTTCGGGTGGGAACGCCAAGTCCGAAAGAAGGGTCGGTTCCTTCTTGCTTAATAATTTACTTATGGAATTAGTCGCCACATGTATTGTTTATTTGCCTGAAGTCTGCTGGGTTTTCAATAAAACATCATCCATGCATGTTTTAGCTAGAAAATTAGATGCCTCACTAAGCCACAAATGTTTTGAACTCTGGTGTTGTATACCCTTTTTTATACCTTTCTGCATGACGCAAGTCATTAAAAACCTACCTGAATCACAAGCGCCTCTGCACAACAGTAGACGTCATTGTTGTGGATGATCCAACTACTGATTGATTTGGTTTATTTTACTTCGCTTTTCTACCACTTTTGGTTAATTGCGAATATGAATATGAGTGATGATATTGATGAAGGGACACTGACAAAGAACACCCGTGCTCACGCCGGGATTCGAACCAGGGACCTCTGTCGTCTTGGCGCACTGTGCAAAGCAGAGTGGATGATCCAAATATCGTACACTCTACTGACGTAACAGTGCCGATTAGTAATTCAGACCACTGTTTATTACATCTTGAGAATGCTGATAAACATTTTAAAATAATTTTGTCCAGAGACCATTCGATGTTAAGAGTTTTCAAATGAAAGCTAAACATTTCCATTAACACAATATTAAGTAGTTAGATAATAACGAAAAAATACAATAAAAAAAATAATAGTTTGCGGGTTAAGTGGTAGAGCAACCACAGGCTGAATTTCTACCACGAGGACTTCACCAACTTACTTGACAAAAACTGTGTTGATCTTTTAGTTTCTAATGCACATCGCTGTTCGTGCGATAAATCATACAATGCAGTGGCTATTAAGAAGCAGTATATTTGAGATTGGTAAAGTTACGTCTGTCAATATTGCGTATTGTAGCATCACGTAGCACGAGTTGCATGAGCGCGAAGAACCGGTTAGGAATTCTACCGCTGTCGTCTGCTTCAGAAGGCAGGAAGGGTCACATGAACCGATCACGGTAGACCTCTCTGCTCCGTACGCTGGCGTAAGAGAGAGCATTTACGCGCGTGCTGTACAAATCGAAGCTTGCCCTCCAGAAAGGCAGCAAGGAATATAGGAGTCCTGTACGCCGAACCTGCTCGGCGTCCGGCCGGGAAAGGCATTGAAGAGAGATGCTAGAACAAGTGTTGAGAGTGGAGCGTTGCAAGCAGATCGCGAAAAATAGCTATTATAATGCCATGAAGGTCAAATATATATTAAATTAGTCACGTTTTACTTTATAATCACAGCATTTAAGCATTTTTGAAATTTTAAATCTGGGAACGCCGGGCGTACGGGCGTACTATAACGCTACGCCACTGGTGCTAACCACTCCGCCACGGGACGATGTCAAGAGAATCAAGGTGTGGAAAGGAGCGTTTCTAGAGACAGGATCTGTCGCTAAGAGGCAGCATGGTGGTGGCCGATCACCAACATCAGAGGGAAACGTTCAGCGCATTGCAGATGCATTTGCATGAAGTCCCAAGAAATCCGTTCGAACGGTGTCACATAAGATTGCTCTCCCAAATTTTGTGTACGAACGGATTTCTTGCAATAATGGATCCCAATTCCGCGTATCACCACACAGTTTGCGCTATTTCAGCATTGGTTGTTATTTTCACTTTTCACCCACCTGGAGCGATACAAAATAAACGAATCCTTACTATTCATTACCTATTTAAAATTTTCACAGCTAAGCTACCGTATACCACCTACCACACTATTCTTGCCTGTATATTATGTTTAATATAAGTATTTGAAATTAGGGCGTTTCAATTCGGACACCCTGTATTTTTTTTAAAAAAATTAAGCCAATTAGGAGTTCATGTGTATTTTTATGTACTTGAAATAAAGTGACGAATTCGGCACACATGTAACAAGTATCAAAAGTAGCAACATGTAGACCTAATGTTTAGCTGACCACTGTTTAAAATGCTCTCTGAATGCAATCCTCAAATGTCAATTGCAAAATTGCAGACCGATGAATTGTCGAAAGTGACAGAGTTCAGTTCCTCATACTCGGAAAACGTAATCTAGACAATAAAGTGTCATCCAAACCACCGGGAATCGAACCACTACGACATCAGGGAGGTCCAATCGCGACGATGAGAATGAGTGATGATGGACCAACCATAATGAGCACGAGCCGAGTTACGCTAACCACTCGACCACGGATGGTGAACGCGTAGTGGAAGAGGGCGGGATGGAGTTCCACTGAACTCAAGCAACGGTGCGTCTCGAACGGTGGACGATTGTCACTTGTCACTGAGGCGAATGGGTAAGGCAATGGGAGAGGAAGCATATTCACATGTAGGTGATGACAGGGGACATAGGAGGGACAATGGAAGGACTCTTATGTGAAAGCTATTAGACCAAAGGTGCGCCCAGTGTTGCCAACTTCATGAACACGAAAGTCTCTAGAAAAAGTGTATATGAACGAGCAATTGTACAGGGTGTTTCAAAGAGAATCATCCGGTTTGAAAAGGCTATATTTAGGAAACCAATGAACGTAGAATCTTGCAGTAAGTTGTAAAATACATGTTGGAACATGAAGATTTACTTACAGAAGGTTTTGATTTGTTGCAGGTAAGTGCTTTACTGGTGCAGCTCACTCTTTAGTCTGCACCAAGAAGACCACACAGCAACAGGAAGCATGCTCTGCTTCAAGAAATGCGAGTTCGTTACAACTGTGCAACGTCGAATACTGTGAGCAGTAGGTGGTGTAGCACCGTATTTACGACGAAACTCATGCTGCACAGCTGTAACGGACTTGCATTTGTTGAAGCAGAGCATGCTTCCTGTTGCTGTGTGGTCTTCTTGATGCAGACTAAAAAGTGAGCTGCACCAGTAATGCACTTACCTGCTACAAATCAAAACCTACGGTAAGTAAAACTTGATGTTCCAACATGTATTTTACAACTTACTGCAAAATTCTATGTTCATTGGTTTCCTAAATATACGCTTTTTAAATCGGATGATTCTTTTTGAAGCACCCTGTATATGTGATTAGAACTTCAGAAGTGATTTTGTATGTTCTCACTGTCTCTGAACGGTGAGTTGCAAGAGATTACACAGTATATTGTGATATACTTCACATAATCGCTAACAATGTAAGATTAGCTGACCTCTGTGGCCAGGTGGTTAGCACAGACGAGGCCAGGGGTCCCAAGTTCGAATCCCGGCCTGGACACGGGTGTTCTTTGCGAGTGCTCCTTCATCAATTTCATCACATCATGGCTCATCCTCATCGCCGCCAAAATGACAGAAAAACGTGATACGCACCCACTTATTGTATCATTTTAAGTGATGTTTAATATGTTAATTGTCTATGATGACGTAATTTGTTTTGTTCAATTGGGTAGTCTGTTATGGTTATGGACTAACCTTAAAACATTTGATTGTGGGTTGTGAGGTGAGAGATATTATGAATGTTGCTGGATAATGGAAGTGATTTTGGAAATGTGAATGTGTTAATTTGTGTAGTCAAGAAGTATTATGATCTTAATACAATTTTGTTTGTAATAAGGAGTTTAATTGCGAGCGCAAGTGTAATATATTAACATTAACTGACATCTAAATATATTTTTGGTGTGCGAGAGTTAATAAGGTTTGCGTAAACATATCCTTATCTGATTTCCCACAACCTGAGGGCTTCGAAGTAGGCTGATAAGTCTCATACTCGCCGTCGAGGAATAAAAGTAAGTAGATCCATTGAGAATAAACCGGGGAACGTAACAAACGACGCTAAATCAAATTGCCTTCCTGATGGCGTAAAATTTTATCCAGATATCGCACAATTTTCTATCCGGATATCGGATATCTGAGGTCCGGATTAACCGGATATCCGAATTGTCAGGATTATCCGAAATATCCGGATATCCGAACATGTGAATTATCCGGGCAGCTTTATCGTTTATCCATTTTACGTACAACGCACACATTCTTTTATTGGTCATTTTCGTATTCCAGATTTTCTACGAATCATTCATCAAATCCGTTCTATCCATATATCTGGATTATCCATTGCATCCAAAAAGGCGTAACGGATAATTTGAAATGCGGATATCCGTAATCCGGATTTTGGGGCCTAGTAGTCAAGGGTTGCCGGGTCGGATCACACAGAAAACTAAATACATCATATCGATTGATACACCAGAATGCATCGATTGACGCACTAAAGTGTGTTTTATGGCTTCTTCAAAGCATCAGATTCAGATTTGATGCATTTGGGTGTATTTTTGTATGTCGTGAAAGAAACACCAAAGTGCATCATTTGATTCAAGTGGGGATTTCTCTCAGTCGAGATGCACTTCAATGCATTACTTGATGTTCCTTGATGCACCTTCCTGCATCATAAAAAAGATTCATTCTGGTGCATCAAAACGCATCAAGGTGCATCGAAACGCATCAACTGATGCATTGAAGTGCATCTCGACTGAGAGAAATCCTCACTTGAATCAAATGATGCACTTTGGTATTTCTTTCACGACATACAAATGTGAATCTGATGCTTTGAAGAAGCCATAAGACACACTTTAGTGCATCAATCGATATGATGCATTTAGTTCTCTGAGTGATGCTTGGAGGAGGCGCATTGGAAAGTGTTTCGGCTCCCACTCACAACTGTAGGTCCAGTCCCGACTAGCTTACCTGTACATAGAAGTGGATTTTTAACACATTCTCTCTCTCTCAAGATCAAATCGTGTGATAAATCATAGTAATTTAGTGACTTGTTTCCAGGGATGGCAACTCTGCGTGCGTCCAGAGAACAACCTGCTCCGAAGATGATGTGAATGACATCACCGCACACGAGCGCTTGCACAATGGACTCCAACACGAGTCTCGCTCGTGTGGGCAGCCGCGGACTACCTGTTCTCCGCTCCGCACGATGCCTCCATGGGCTGGGACTGCCCAATGGGCCACTCCACGGGCAGAGAAGGTGAAAGGTCCACCACGCAGATGACAACGATGTCCCTGTAGTCCCAGGCCATTCCCCAACAAGAGGCTCTTTGCATATGTAAGACTCTTGTCTTCCTCTCGTGTCAAATCTGTCTTCGCTTCCCACGAACGCAACACCGAATCGCGTCGAGGACTTCAACACAGTCACTTCTCGTTACCAAGCCCTCTCAGGAAAGCAACACCCAGTGCGTTACGTTTCTAAGATTGCGGAAGTTAAAGGGACCTGATTTCTTTACGAATGCTCTATGCACTGTAAATAAGTAGGTAAGTGACACGTGACACTCAAAGCACGGAGAGAGACGAATGAAGGTGATTTGAGAGAAGAAATAGGTGAGAGAAACAGAGATAGAGGGAGGGAGGGACGAAGGAAGGAAGGAAGAAAGAGGAGAGAGAAGAAAAGGGAGAGAGAGAGAGAGGAAAGAAATTAGAGGAGAGGGAGAAAGGAGGAAGAGTGGGAAACAGGAAAAGAGAGGCATCTTTTTGGCATGTTCTTTTTGTGTGACGTAATACCACATGTGATGTTCCTTTCTAATTCTTTTAATCAGAATTAAAGACACATCTCTACAGAGTCGTACCTACCGGCAGGGTTGTTAAACGTCCACGAACCCATAAATTGTAATGGGTTCTAATGGGTTCCGCTGCAGGACCGGAAACTTCTTTCTCGCACAATTTGAATTCGGTGCAAGTTGCGTATTGTTTCATTGAAAAAAGGTTCCTGGACCGAATTTAAATGCATCCGAAAAAAAAATGTTCCTGGACCGAATTGAAATACTCTACAGATAAAAAGGTCCTTTACGCTTCCTGATTTTCTCTCCTGGACCGTAATCCAGTATTCTCGGTCAAATACAATTCAATATAAGAAAAACTAATCTGCGTAATAGAAATATTCTAACTTCTAAAATTTCAAACACTCAGAAATATAGAAACTCACTAATAAATAGAATGTGTCACAGTTACAATATCCTTGTTGCAAACAACCAATGTGTAGATTTTTCACTTCCATTTGACAGATATAAAAAAATAATAGATTCAGTGCTATAGAAAACGAAACTCTGATAGAATATAGATTGTTTAATATAAATGTTACCATTTACATTATGCAATACTTGTGAATTACGTATAAACCTAACCTAACATTTGCCTAAATGTATGTAGATAAGTGTATATATGTTTGTATATTTCCATGTAATTTCTATTGTATTAATCAAACAAAGTGTACGCCTTCTGTAATTGGAGGTTCAATCCTCTGTAGAAGTGCAAAGCATAAATAAATAAATAAATTGAATTTATTTAAAATTCCTGGACATTTAACAACCCTGCCTACCGGGGGCAGGGAAACAAGATGCCGAGGCAAATATTAGTCGACTGATGGTTTATTTTACTTTGCATATTTGCCACCGCGGGATGAAATCGATGAAGGGACACTGACAAAGATTCGACCTCAGGATGCGCTAACCTCTGCGCCACGGAGGTCAGCTACGTGGCAAGGAAAACTACGGAAAAGTTAAAACTATACTGCCTGTGAGGACTAATGTCTCCTTACCTAGGCTAATAGCTGAGGGTGGAAAGGGGTAGCAGAACCAGGGTTGTTAAATGTCCACGAACCCATAAATTCTAATGGGTTCCGCTGCAGGACCGGAACCTTCTTTCTCGCACAATTTAAATTCGGTCCAAGTTGCGTATTGTTGCATTGAAAAAAGGTTCCTGGACCGTATTTAAATTGATGCGGGAAAAAAGGTTCCTGGACCGAATTGAAATTCATTCTGAAAAAAAATGTTCCTGGACCGAATTTAAATTCATCCGAAAAAAAAAAAAGGTTCCTGGACCGTATTTAAATTGATCCGGAAAAAAGATTCCTGGACCGATTTGAAATGATTTAAACATGAAAAGGCCTAGAACTCATTTACGTTTGCTGATTTTCTCTCCCAGTCCGGGACTGAACTTATTTACAATTACAGACCAGGCTTGACCGATTAAAAGTTGCCTTCTAAAAATGTCCGCGAGTACGTTTTACATGGAATGTCACACTGCGGTTGTACAAAACGTAGCGCAGGGAATAAATCAAAACGCTGTTGTTCTCTCGTGGACCAGATTCACAAACTCCCTTGTCGAAGAGTTACTGTACATAACGCAATGGACTATATGGCGTCACATTGAGTTCAAACAAACCCGTCACGTGTTGCTCCGGCATCCGGTCCAGGAACCGCAGCCAATAGGAGCCGTCGATGAAGTAACGTGAGGCTGCTGTGTTCCCAGCAGATATTACAACAGGGAAGGGCAGTGCTGCTACAACCAAGAGAAAAAACGCGCGCGAGAGAATGGGGCTACATGGAGAGTGGTAACGTGACTGCAGTGTTTGCGTTTCGCCCATTTCTACCTTGTAGCTTAGATTCTCGAGACAGCCAGCACCTGGATTAGTCTTTCATGATCACAAGTGGATAATTGTTTATCGTCAGGTCCGTATTCGATCCAAGTTGCGTATTGTTTCATTTCAATACGGAACTTGGACCCTATTTAAACTGATTCGGAAAAAAAGGGTTCCTGGACCGTATTTAAACTGATCAGGAAAAAAGGTTCCTGGTACGAATTGAAATACTTTTCAGAAAAAAAAGGTTCTTTACGGTCCAGAACCCATTTACGCTTGCTGATTTTCTCTCCTGGACCGGAATTGAATTTAATTAAAATTCCTGGACCTTTAAGAACCCTGATCAGAACACACAAGGACAAACACAGGATAACATGACCCCACACAGGATTATATCGGCTGAGAGCCCAGGCGCCAGAGCCTTGTTGACCTGCAAAGAGCACTTACTGGGGTGCACTACGGGGAAGTGAAGTTGGGTGCCTTATCAGAAGGTCACCCCTTACACCCCAATTACATGTATGTGCATGTATATAAGACTATATTGTAATATAATATGTAAATATCATTAAGCCTGTGTACTTCGTTTACACGTTCATGCATTTGTATTAGAAGAAGATATAAGTATACCGGGTGGCCAGAATTAAATTTACCCAACTCAGAGCCCTCTGTAGCCTGTTTGAGGCATCGTAGAACTCTGCAATTTTGGTGAATCCACTATGCAGACCATGGGGAAGAGGATGATGATATAAAAAAATATAGTTCAATTTTGTACCACCAGGTTGAAATGTGGCGCTGTATCTCCAAGATGGGTTTGTACACATAATCACGTTAAGTGATTTAGCTGAGTTATTAATTAGAAAGACATTTGTTAGTGGTTGGAAGTTGCGAGAAAATAATCTCTCGTTTATTGCAAGATTGCAAGGTAAAGGCAAATCCATAACCAATTGGAGCAGTTTACGTCATTTATTACAACCGACCATGGAAGCACAGCGCCACATTTCAATCAGCTGTGAATTTCAGAGTTCTACGGTGCCTCAAACAGGCTACAGAGGGCACTGAATTGGGTAACTTTAATTCTGGCCACCCGGTATATATCAACGATGAAGGCGAATGCATACGAAAAGGTATTTTTTACTGAATTAAAGAATAGTTATACATTTTCAAAACAGGGGAAAGGGTGAAAGAAATATATAATTTTACCACACATTCAGATCTAACTTGTACTTTGAATTCCCGATCCGAAGCATCTGACCTTATCTTATCACCTCGGAGCAGATGTCAAGTCCTATTCCAAGCGTTTCTTGTTTAATACTTCGTTATCGAGTGATGTTTCCAACCTCTGCTCCACCTCAAACCAACGTTGTTTCACATTTTATTATATCGCTTCCAGATAACCCTTCTTACGCTTCTTTCGAACACTCAAGAATTTCTCTCCTTATCTCAAAACGATGCAACTTAGCATTAATGTGCTTCGTTAGTTCACTCAAAATAAAATATCACTATTTCATTTTATTTACTTCCCTTACTTTGGGTGCGAAATCCCATGTGGGGGGGGGCAGGGGGGAATTCCCCCACCAACGACCTTGTCTTGAAATCCCCCCCCCCACCAAACTTTTCCGGAGGGGGAGAGTTTTTGTTCCAACAACAAATATAAACAATTAGTCTGGGAGTAGAATATACTTTACTGGAATAATATTGAAAACATACAGTATGTAACATTCTTATTCGTACACACGGATTTTCAAAGAAAATGCTTTAATATCTGAAAGGAAATACACTGTTTTGAAATTGTTTCTTTACAATTGAATAACTAATATCATTAGTAACATAAAATCTTACCCAAATTCTGTATAACCAATGACAATTATAAATTAAATGAAATTGAAAGAGAAACATGCCATATTTTGTACAACTTTTCTATTCGTACACTTAATAATATAAAAGAAAAAAGTATATTCAGAGCAAATTGACTGACAGTTCTAATACTTGGATGCGTATCCTTTGGCTTTAATTACTGCTTGACACCTGTTCTTCATAGAATTAACCAGTTTCCGACATGTTTCAGAGCTTATTTTATTCCACTCGGCTTGCACAACAGTTTTCAACCCTTGTTTGGAATTGACGCCTGCTTTATGGACTCGCCTCTTCAAAATTGCCCATAAATGCTCAATGGGATTTAAGTTTGGACTTTGAGCTTGTGTTTGTAGTAGTTTGGACACATTCCATATTAGCCAATTAATGTTAACTCGCGCCTTATGCTTACTGTCATTGTCATGTTGGAATCTGTAGATAGGCGGCATGTCCATTTTTTGGGCACTCTGCTTTACATTGTTCTTCAATATGTCCAAATAGACATATGCATCCATGATACCATCAATAAACTGGACGACATACAGCCCCAAATCATTAATGACCCACCACCATGTTTAACTGTTGGAACTGTGTTAATGTGATCATTGTCTTTATTTGATTTTCTCCAGACCCTATTTATCCCATCTGATCCGTATATATTAATCTTTGACTCGTCTGACCATATGACACTATCCCAAAATTCCTGGTCCTTGTGGATGTGCTCTTTCGCGAATGAAAGTCTATTCCTGCGATTCACCTTATTTACATACGGCCTCTTTCGTGGTATTCTGCCATGATATCCATGCTTCCACAAGGCACGTCGGACAGTTTGATCGGACATCATCTTGCCAGCAACATTTTCTACTAACGGTCGTAACTGAGGAACACTTAGTCGGGGTTTTCTCGCACTCTCTTTAAAATAAAGCGTTCATCACGTTTATTCAACCGTCTCTGTTTTGGTTTTCTCGGCACATTATGTTTTGAACCTTCCTCTCTAAATTTGTTTACTATGTATTTAACTGTGGAGTGTGATTTATTGACTGTTTGTCCAATTTTTCTTAACGAATAACCTCTAAGGGCCACATTTATAAGAACATCCTTCAGGTCGGAACTACGTTCCTTCACCTTGCCCATTTCGAACACGCTGATAGATATATAACAGGCCTACAACAATACCTACTCCAGCATTCCGCTTGACGGGGAGCGCACCTGCATGTTCAAACTTGTTACGAAGTTGCAAACTGCACGAAATCGCCCGAATAGCGGTGGCGTTGTATGCGAGGAAGATTGAAACTCTTGCCTGTAGGAATAACAATGTTGCATGAAACAGCGTGTTTTTCTCTTTTCACACAAATTATATGCTCTGTTTATAAACTTTTAACATACATTTTTATTGACATTAGTTGGTGAAACTTTCATTAACATTAATTTCCAGGTACATATGAAAATGATTATATTTACTAGTACAATGTTACATACTGTACAAAAAAGAGCCTCATCTCTAAGGACACTGAACACATCAATCCTCAGAACACAGAAATAAGTCAGACTTCTTATTTGTTCTCCATTTCACGCAAATCATTGTACTAAAATCTTCAATTTGCAATCGAATTTTGAATGAACGATAGTCGATATAATATATTGTATATTTTACAATATAATTTGGTTTATTAATAATTGACAACATATTTAATGACATTATATAGTGCTCCTTCCTTTCCCCCACCAATCTGAAGTGATTTGGGACCCTGAGGCGGGTTTAATACATCGACATAAAGGAAGAATTGCATCCAGAAAATATTTCATTACGACACCCCCAACCCAAATGGAATTGTCTCAAAAGACCGAGAAAATTCTAAAATATTGTTCATTTCCATAGCTCTCAACATGGGCGTCGCCAGAAATTTTTATAGGGGGAGGGGGCAGGCCGAATATAAGACTTGACTCGTAGAAATAACAACAATAAGAATTATATATCACCATTATATTCCAATTTTACAATAATAACTATTGTAAACTAATTTCTTTTTAACTTCTACACACCTCGTTCATTTACTCCCTAAAGTTTATGCTGGGTGGGCTATGACATAAAACTCGAATGTTTGGTAATTTGGAAATTGTGGATAATGCTAATTTTAAGCAATCAGATTATGGACAGGTGCAGGCGTACGGAAACGTGGGCAGAAACAGGTGTTGTGAAAAGATTGAATTCAGAGCGGAAATGCCATATTGCAAGTTGTGGCTGGTGAACGTAGGCATGTTATCTTTACGCTCATGAGCCTGCACTTCTAATTGCCATGTATGCTTGTGGAGGCGTATGTGTGAAATGCATGTGTGGGAGATAAAGGCCGTAGGAGTTGTTCAAACATGTCAATCTCTCACCCCTTGTAAAATGATTCTATTCACCAAATTAAAGACACTCACAAAGATAACTCATGGTCAGGGCAGGATTCGAACCCGGGACCCCTTCCTTAGTGGCTGACCACTAAGTTCGACAGTGGCACATCGAAGACGAAAATAAACAAAAAAAAGTTAGTAACTTCTATTATCTTTTCATAATTCTTGCTTTTTAACCATCAATATATTCTACTTATTGCTATTAAGTAATAATACTAATACATATTTTTTTTATTATGTGATTATATAGAGCAATTGTACTAGAGAACAAAAATATATAATTTCTTAAGTCCTTTAATTTTTTTTATTATGAGCTAAGGCCGGCCCTGGGCGGGAAATTTGTTTGGACTAAGAGCATGCTGTGACGTCACACATGGGACATTCATTTCGAATCGATTTGATTTTTGTCATTTGTCGTCGCTTTTTTGCCACTTTTGACTAATCGCGACGATGAGGATGAGTGATGATAGGATGAAATTGATGAAGGAACACTCACAAAGAACACTGGGATTCAAACCCCTGTACCTCTGCGTCGTGGCGCGCAATGCTAACCACTCCGCCACGGAGGTCAGTTGTCAAAATTATTGGCGGGGCTCTTCTCACCTGGCCTTTAGTACATGACCTATGTTTGACACTTAGTCCGGAGACCGAAGTCCCCTTCCTAGGTGCCGGGCCCAGCTAAACGGTTTGATTCCAGGGTACGTGTGACCGGATCGGTTTTTACCCCCGACGAATAGCCGACTCGTGCATAAAGTGACGTTGAATAATAATAATAATAATCAATAATAATAATAATAATGACGTAGATAATAATACTAATTGATGTTAGCCAGCAGAAATGCTTTGCTGACTTAACGTTGAACTAAAATATAAATACCAACAGTTATGAGGATTAGTATACTATTTGTTTAAACACAAATCATAGTCAAATCATATATAACAATAATGTATATTATATAACACACAAAAATAGACAGATTACACAACCCCTCACTATCATTCAAGCATTCACACACTCTCTCATACCGCAGGGGAATAATTACATTAAGATAAGTACATTGGCCCTTTTTTAGACACCATGCGATATTTAGTTTTTCTTATGAATATTAAACTGCGCCCGAAGACGTTAATTTGCTTAGAATTAAAGATACAAAACTTTCATCTGCGCGTGCTCATTACATTCTGCCAACGGGCATGACACGTAAACTTTTTATTCTTGCAATTTATTTAGACATTTAAATAATTGTTGTAGAATTATCACTAATGCGCCTTGGAACTTCAATAACATTAGGCTTAGATATCAGCTGCAAGGCATACATGTTTACAGAATAAAAATGAAGACACTGATGTATGAATACATTAAAAATAGCACGAAGTTAATTTACTTCCTCACTTAGCAAACTTGAGAGGTGATCTCTGCAATAGATACACGATTTATGCTGTTTTTAATCAAATATTTTACCGAGTAAAGCTTATAAGGTGACATAAATAAACATTATTACTCAACAGCTCGGCGCAGAGCGTGGAAAAACAACAGTATGCTGTGAATATATCTTCCGAATTAGCAATTGTGAAATTTAGATGATGTTGGCAAGAAATAATTATAATCAATACCTTTGCGACTTTTAACTTTAAATACAGGTATCTTTTCGTCCGACGGCCGATCTTTGGAGGCTTGGGTAGATGATCACTCACACATATAGAAAATTAACAGTAGTATACTATACCATCTCGGCGTTCTAGACGTTCCAGCGACGTTTACCGTAGTCCTCTAAACGGCGACGGGACGTCGATCCGCGGTCCTCTTTGCGACACTAACACTTCCCCACATTACTTCTTTGTAGCGGCACTTCGCAATCTTCTTGGACACACCTTCCTTCTACGCTTCAACATCACGGCGATTTTCTTGTCGGCCTCGTAATGGAGCGATTAATTGCTTCGCATCGTCTCTCTCTCTCTTTCTGGGGGACGGCGAAAACGGGCGAAGTTTCTTTACCGGGGGTATTCGTGGATTCTCGCTACTAATCTCACGCGGGACGTCGGCGTCGTCTCAAGACGCAGTAGGTGTCGCTTCATTATCTCAATCTTCTCTTCTAGACGGTAGATCTAAGTGTGGGCTGGTGTCGCTTCATCTTCCAATTTCTCTCTTCCTCTCTCTTTCTCTCTCCGTAAAATTCTCGTCGGGCGTCGGTGTCGGCGTCGAAGTACTCTCGGAATGCTGATTCGGCTTCGGCTTTCAGCGGTATCGTTACAGGGCTTCAAATTTGGCTGTGGGAGTCATTTGTGGCTTTCGTGGCGCTTGCGACGGCGTTTTAGTGGTGTGACGTCGCGACGCTGAGCGATGATCTGCTGCGCTGTCGGCTTCATGCAGGCTAGGAAGACCCGTAGCCCTCCTTCTCTCGTGATTAGCCCGCCATTGTGGTATTAATGTTCCTCGTCACAAAACGAATAACTCGAATCCAGTGCACAGGTCACAAATTAACACGGCGTATTCGTACAACTAGTCACTGTCACTCACTCACGCAGGTTAAAATACACGGCGCGGTAGAAAAAAGACAAAGTCCCGAATCTTTACTCCGACTGTCGCAGAGGTGTTGTCGGTTCGAAAACTGGCGGTAGACTGTACGTGTTTGTTCGTTCTGCCACTATATAAAGACAGCTTGAAACTTCGAATAAAACGGACTGACTTTTAGGCGCGGGAATCTGAAGTTACGACGTTGGTGGTCAAGCGTCCATTTTTTGCCTGGTCCAGCTTCTTCAAGCACACGTGTTGCGTTAAAATGGGGTGAAAAGAATAGTCCTACCCTCATCCGGTACGTAACATGTTCCTTCAGTAATTGGCCTCCCAAGTTGACTTTCCTGTCGCCAAATGCACAAAAGTCGCTCAAAAACAGTGAAAGATTTATCACAGCACATTGTTGGTTCCGAGCTCCTACGACCGAAAGGGGGAAAAGTTGACAAAAGCAGAAAAACACGCTGTTTTTCTACCGAAGCTTCAAGAGGATACGAAGTTTACAGAAAAATATAAAATAACGAAAACCTAGGATAAAAAAAAGTAGGTGACAAAAACTGATTGTCATACTCTGATCACTGAAATAATTAATGAATGACTCTCTCTCTCCCTTTCCTAAGTTTTGGCCTCAGTGTTCGGAATCTCGTAAAAGCCCATGAATTCCTCAAAAATATGAACATTCTTATTCGCAGTTCGAATGCAGAATATTTATTAATTGTCCACGGATGGATATGTCACAAGTTTCGTCAACCATAATAGCAAAAATTCCAGACTTTTAATATCTGCTACCACGGAGCGCAAAACAGATCTCCCTAATATATCAATGATCTCGTTCTGAATGTCGGGTGAGAGCCATTTGTAGCCCAAACGTCCCATCCACTACCCTAGTTCATGCACATCGTCTTTTGAAACTCTTTTTAGTAAAAATGTTAACAATACTCATAATTATATACTTAGTATATAGTAATAAGGCATGTGTTTTGCTGTCACTGGTCATAGACCCCCAAATTTGATGGTCTAGAACATTTCAAATGTGTATTTAAAGTTAAGTTCATGTGGCACAATTCAGAGTAAACTTTACAAGAGAAGCAAAATAATACATTAGATCCTCTTAAGCAAAATTATTTGAGGGGCTCTGCCCCACACCGTTAATATAGGGGGGCCCGAGCCCCCCCAAGCCCCATGGAGTCGGCGCCTATGGTCAGTAGGCATATTGATTAGTGTGGTCAGTATGCGACCGTAACCGTAAAGGCAGCTCCAACGCGTTGCATTGTTACCCTGCCATTGTTGCGCCCTGAGCTCCCCCCCAATTTGCATAACAATTGCCTACTTCGCTTCCTAGTAGCCTACTTCTTAGAATGCGCCACTGTCCGGCGCGGTTTACACGAGACATGTTTAGCGATAAGTTCTCCACGGCGGCGTTTATGACTTTTTCTTGCATTTTTTTTAACTCTATCCCCCCCCCCTCCACTGTCCACTTTCTATTACAGCACTCACTGGTCACTTCTGTAGTGAAAGGAGGTCTACCACGGTGGACTCAATGCTTTATACATTCCTTCGGCCAGTGACGCCACATTGGTAGCCTCTTCCGCCTTTATTCGGTTATTAATTGCGGAGGATTCCGCTAGTTGTCGCTCATGACCTCTTCTCGGACAGATAGGGAGCTTCCAGAAGAATACTTTTACTTTCCAAGCTTCCAGCCACTTGCATTAACAATGCAAAGATTCCCAGCGCTTCTCTTGTGACGTAATTGTTTCAGAATGAAAGGTGTCTGCCGTCAGGATTAAAGCCAGATTTGAAGAAACAGGTTGATATTCTGTGACTTGGCTGTTGTATTTATCAGGATTAAAGCTGGTTGAATGTTTTAAGCGTTGCCAGATTTGAAGAAACAGGTTGATATTCTGTGACTTGGTTCTTGTATTTATCAGGATTAAAGATCTGGCTAAACGTTTTAAGAAGCGAGGCCAGATTTGAAGAAACAGGTTGATATTCTGTGGCTTGGTTGTCGTATTTATCAGGATTAAAGATCTGGCTAAATGTTTTAAGAAGAGACGCCAGATTTGAGCAAATAGGTTGATATTATGTGACTTGGTTCTTGTATTTAAAGTTAACATCTGCGAATGTTCTGGTTTACTGCCTCGGAATGGAAGGTTGTGTTTTTGGTGAGACGAAGCGTACTATATGTTGGGTTATTATTTTTTTGCAACTTGAAATGAACGATGCCAATTTTTCGTGTAGTCCCGTTTCGCATAAACTGGTTGGAAGGGAAACATTTAGTGAGGAAAATTTAGCGGTTTCTCAACAAAGAGACACGTGCTTTGTGTTGTTAATTCATTCTTAGAGTTAAAGGTTAGGTTAGGTTAATAATATAATAGCCTAACCTAAACCTACCTAACCTTAATTAGCGATTAGGATACGGCAAAGGCTATTGCTGTCATGTTACTTTTTGCATATGTTCTTTTAACGTACAGAAAATACGACAAATGCCCCAGTTTGAATTGTTGTTCGAAGTCCATTTTATGCACAGATAGGCTAATCGGGAATGGACCTACAGTTTAAAGTGGATCTGAACCACCATCGAGCCCGACATCTCTTGAATACAAGGCGGCGACGTTACCACTACGCCATCGGGGAGGTCCTCCGAATTGTTTGGTCAGAGACCGTCATAATATCCTTACTTGCAATATTTCCTTCCGATCGGTTTAGGCGAAATGGGATTCAGAGAAACGGGATATCCCATGTCGCATAAAATGGCGGACAGCTGTGAGATCTGATTGACGGGTGCTGATAAGCCATTAGGCGAAACCAGATGCGATAAAATTGCCGGAGGGGGGGGGGGACTATATCCCTCTGAATCAGTCGGCCTCCGTGGCGGACGTCCAGGGTTCGAATCCTGCCCTGAGCATGGGTATTTGTGACTCTTCTTTCATAAATTTCATCATATCACTCATCCTCATCTTCGCGATTAGCCAAAAGTGGCAGAAAAGCGAGGTAAAATAAACCAAATCAAACCAAAGACTCTGCATCGGACTTCTAACAAGAGATGCATTACAAGTCCTCACACTTCTGTACCCACCTCAAAACTCCAAGTCCCGTATCATTCCGCAAGATAATTTTCTGGATGGCCAGTTCCTTGAGTGTCCGCTGGAGAGCTGAGTCACGGGGAGAGTGGGGAGAAAGCGGTTTGTCACTCAGCGCTGGAGAACGTGACTGGAAAGATCTGGAGGGACGATCACTCCAGAAGAATGGAGAAGAGACGATGACAAAAAAGTGAACAACCAACCAACCTGTCGATTGCATTACGGGTATTACGTAAAGGAAGCTATGTTAACGCTTCAGTGAGCAGAAGCCATATATCGCGAACAACTACAGCTACATAAAAGGATGATACCAGGTCCTTCGAGACGACTTATTTAGTTTATTTTATTACCCTTTTCTGCCACTTTGGCTAATCGCGAAGATGAGGATGAATGGTGGTAAGGTGAGATGGGTGAAGGGCGATCACAAACACATATGCAGACGACACAACACGAGCTCCACGGAGGATTATACTGGCTGTGAATCCAGACTCCAGAGCGTCAGTAGTCCCGGGTGTACTAGCTGGAAGGGAGGTTGATATTTGGGTCCCTCCCCCTTACACGAGACGATACAAAGGCTTGCTGTCCGAGAGATTATCTTGTTGTAGACGGCCGCAGTGTGGTGCTGATGAAATCACCCCCACAGTGGCCAAGATCGAGAATGTGTGCAGCCTATACCTTTCCCTCCCCCCCATGACCCTTCATGTCCATATAAATACCGCATACTGCAATTACTATTCACCACCAGCAGCAATACTGCTGCTAGTAACACCACCACCACAAGAACTCCTACTACAACTAACAATAATACTAATAAACAGAGAGCCGACCCCCGTTGCGGAGTGGTTAGCACATCGCGCTACGACGACAGGGGTTCGAATCCCGGCCTGGGCATGTAGTATGGGTCAATATGTCGGAAAATGTAAAACAAAAATATATTTATTTTAAAATCACTAATATCTGTGTGTCTATAAGAGAACTCCGAGGTTTTGAAGTTAAATATTTTTATTAAAAACTGAAACTCGGGAAAAAGTAAATACATATTTTTGAAGGTAATGTTATCAAGTTCTGTTTACAATTTAGAAAATTTCAATGTGTCCCCCGTTTGTAGTACGGCCCACATCCAAACGATAATCAACTTCTTGCCACGTCCTGGCCAGCATGCCTGGGGTGATGGTTGCCACAGATGAGATAATTCTTTGCCTTAGACGGTTGACATCTTCACCATGTTCTTCACATCCGGCCTGGGCATGGATGTTTGCGAGTGTTGATTCATCAATTTCATCATATCATCACTCATGCCCATCTTCGCAAATTAGCCAAAAGTGTCACAAAAGTGAAGTAAAATAAAGCAAATCTACCTTCATATGATGCTCAGATCAATGTTGTCTTCTATTATCTTTGCGAATAGTGGCATGGAAACTCGCGAAATGCTATTTTAAAAATTTTTACAAATTGGCCCGCACCGTGGCGCTGCCGTCTAAATGGAAGCGCGCTGGTTCGAGTCTCCTAGGGGAAGCGTAACAACTTTCCTCCTAAGATTTTGGCCAGTGCATAGGACCGGCGGCCACCCACCATCGTGAGGAAATTGGGGAGATAAGAGTGAGTAGCGTTATTCGGTCATGGAAACCTACAATGACGACTGGGGGTTCGTCGTGCTGACCACACGTCACGTGCTGATCTCCCACCTAGGCAGGTGGGAGTGATGCCGGCAGTCGGTAGGTTTTGGCCTGGCCCCCAAGCACTGTTACACCACTGGTTATTTATTTATCATATTTTTACATATTAGCACATACAGGGTGTCTATAAAAGAACTCTGGGGTTTTAAACAATGATAGCGCGCAAATGGTATTAGGTAACTCACGTTAGTTAATTACTTTGAAATCAGTAGCTCATGAAGTTTTATTCACGCCGTTTGGAGTTTATTCCAACAAAGGTTGGCAACGCTGCGCAGCCTTGACCTTGAAGTGGCCGAGCCGAGCCGAACACAGTCGGTGCAGTTCAGCGCAACGGCGACGCCACAACAGAAGGGGCAGTGTGTGATATGGCTTGTAGAAACTGGATCTGTTATTACTGTACAGCGGAACTTTCGACGCGAGTATGGTGGTGTTTAGCCTTCGCACAAAACCATTCGTCAATGGCTTAAGGCGTTTAAAGAAACTGGAAGTGTGGATTGGAAGGAAAGGGTCTATTCCATGGCCTCCAAGAAGCCCGGACCTTACTCCCTTAGACTTTTTCCTATGGGGACATGTGAAGGACATGGTCAAGATGTCAACCGTCTAAGGCAAAGAATTATCTCATCTGTGGCAGACATGCTAGCCAGGACGTGGCAAGAAGTTGATTATCGTTTGGATGTGTGCTATGCTACAAACGGGGGACACATTGAAATTTACTAAATTGTAAACAGAACCTGATAACATTACCTTCAAAAATATGTATTTACTTTTTCCCGAGTTTCAGTTTTTAATAAAAATATTTAGCTTCAAAACCTCGGAGTTCTTTTATAGACACCCTGTATTTTACAGATATTAGTGATTTTAAAATACATATATATTTTTTACATTTTCCGACATATTGACCCATACTACATTTTCCATTCTTGTGTTAAATACGCTTTTCTGCCACTTTTGGCTAATCGCAGAGATGAGCATGAGTGATATGATGAAGCGACACTCGCAAAGAAACACCCAGGCCGGGATTCAAACCTGGGACCCCTGGTGGCACGAAGGTACATTTTGCATTACAGTTAATGTATTTTATTTAGATGAGTGAGTCGCTTGCTTATAGAAAATTGCCATTTCTCACAAATGTAAGCCCATACTTAATTCAGTATTTTTATTAAAATCTCTAAATATACAGGGTGTCTCATAAGTAATAGCGCAAACTGACATAGGTGAAAGTACACGATAATAGAAGCAAAAAAGTCTCAGTAAACATGGGTCTGCAAACGAGCCGTTTTCGAGATAATCGTGAATGTGTGATTACAAGCCGCCACTGACTTCATTGTTTGTAAACGTCGTCCTAGTTGGTAAAATGCTAATAATGTGTCCGAATGTGTGGGTACAAGCCGTCACTGATTGCATTTTATAAACACCGAGTGCTTTACTCCTTGCGCAACCGAGGTTTGCTCTTTGTTTACAAAACAGAAGATTTCCGAGAGGTGGTACGGTTTAGCATAAGGGGCAAAAGTTGGAATAAGTGGGAGCAACTTCCCCCCACGTCCCCCTAATCATCGTCACTGTTCCCAGCTAATACATTTTGGACAAGTCGAAGTTGGACCTTTCCAATATCTGCTCCGATATGGTGAAATGGCAATACCCAAATAAGTGCGAGAGAAGTTTAATTGTAGCTTTTACTCTGCCCGCCTCGTTGGTGTGGCGCTGCTGTTTGCATAGCTGTTGGCTCTTCCTCAGCATGTCCCAAGTAGCCAATTATCACGGCTGAGCGACCAGCGCCAAACATCCTCGCTGCCTTCCTACCTTGCGCAACCGCCAGGAGTGGATGTGCTGCTCTATTTGACGTTTCGCAATGTTTGTCTCTCTCCACGCACAGCCATGCAGCTTCCTGGGAAGTTTTTTCTCTCCTCCGGGTGACAAATTGGTTTTGCGACACGGGAGAAGCGAAAGTAACCGAATCAGGAACTGGAACAATTTTCCGTCATTTTTGTTTACACTGTTTGGTTGAGGTGTCGGCAGGAACGTTTGAAGATTCGGACATCGGGTCCAGATAACGTATATCGGATTCAGAATTCAAATATCCTTATCCAGGAAATGTATATCGGATTCAGAATTCATATATCAGTTCCAGGAAACGTTTATCGAATTCAGAATTCAAATATCGGATCTAGGAAACGTTTATCGAATTCAGAATTCAAATATCGAATTCATGAAACGTTTATCGGATCCAGCATTCAAATTTCGGATCCAGGAAATGTATATCGAATCCAGGAAACATTTATCGGATGCAGAACTCGAATGAATGAATGATTTGTTGTTTTAAGTCCACTTTATGCACAGAAAGGCTAATCGGGACTGGACCTACAGTTTTAAAGTGAGATCCGAACCACTATGTGCCTCCACCGGGTATCGAACCCGGGACCCCTTGATTACAAGGCGACGACGCTACTACCACTGCGCCATCGAGGAGGCCCAAGGATCCAGAACTCTTATGAACTCTAATGAATCTAGGAAACGTACACCGTGTCCATAAATATACTGTCATACTTTAAAGTGGGATTACGTCGCTTTGGATAATTGTATTTAAATAAAATTGGTGACATTTGAAAGAAAAACTCAAATATTTTTGTTCATGTCAACAATGGACACCAATATCAGCAATGGACAACAATGAACGAGATCAAACATAGAAACTGAAATAAATTCACTCCTGACAACAATGGACGATGCGGGTTCATTGTTGGATATTTAGCAGGCAGGCAGGTTACATGTGAATGTTTTACTTTAAAATTGTGTTGTTATTACAGAAGATTTAAGAACGTAGTTGGTGTGTTTTAGAATATCATTACACGCAGACTTTGGTGAACGTGTTGGTGTGTTTTATCATTCCACGCAGAGTTTGGTGAAGGTCTTCTACAATTGTCTCCAATTTCATTTAAATACGATTATCCAAAGCGACGTAATACCACTTTAAAGTGTGACAGTATATTTATGGACACGCTGTATATCGGATCAAGGAAACATATACCGGATCCAGAACTCTAATGAACTCTAATAAATCCAGAAAAGTATATTGGATCCAGGGTTTGATCCCTGTGGAGGCACTTCGAACAATCATTCGAATCTCACTTTGAAGTCTAGATGCAGTCTCGATAAGCCTATTAGTGCATAAAGTCGACTTGACAACAACAAAAATTGTACAAATCTGGAAGGACCTTCAAGCTACTCACATGAACGTATCCAAGGAAATATTTTAGTCTTGGACAGATCCCATCTTACCTACACACACACATATTTTATAGCGGCACACCAGGAAAATTTACAAAAGCTTATCTGCGACGAATAAGGTGAGAGCACGAAAGATGGAAAAGGATAGCCATTGAAAGTACCATCCGAGCATTCGCCTCATGCGACTGAGGAAAACAAGGCTAAATTCCCACTGTACGAGGTTTGAATCCGAGACCTCCCACAAACCTGACTCGCTACCAGAGCACTACAATTACTTCGAAAGAGTTGTTGTAATGTTTGATTTGTTCACGGATAGGCTATTTCGAAATCGCGAGCTATTGGAGTGCACGTCCATAAGCTTTTAGGATAATTTCCCAGCGGAACTAGAGGATGGACTGGTGGATATTTGGCGCAGAATCTATGGGGACACTCATTCTGAAGTGGCAACCCTGGCAACTGGCCACCGATTTTGTAACTATGTATCAGTAAGCCGTGACAGACCCAACCGGAACGATCCTTGGATAATAAACCTTTTCGAGCAAGGCCTCATCTCCAGGAAGCTATCAACTCGCGGCAAGCCCCGGCACCTAACGATCTGTTGAGTGAGATGAGTCAAGGCAAAATGGATAATAAACCTTTTCCTGCTCCCACAAAAATAGGCAATAATTGGGCCGGAGAGTTCAATGAACCAAACGATCTCTAATTACGCACAGGTAATTCACTAACCGGAACGATCCTTTCTTGGAACGGAGGAATTATATACATATTCTCCGCCAAAGATATGCGTGAGTTCCAGGCTGAGTCTTTGCCCTGGGTGACAACAGGGAGCCAAATTTCAAGTCTGGTCATTTCTTGATTATTGAATTTTCTACTTTTCCATTTTTTCCTCCACCGTATTCCCTTCATCTCGCGTTTTTACAATCCGCGACACCACTTTACAGCTCATTAGATACGCACTGCCATCTAGCGGTGAAAAATGTTAACACAACCAGTTTACGAGGTTCTTTCAAATTTCGTGAAGTCTTGAGCAGCTAATTGAGCGATGAACTTTCCAGTTTGGTCCACAACAACCAAACTTATGCCATTAAGGTCTGTCTCAGTCTACAATTTGGACTTGAAAAGTCCACGAATTCTACTCCTTTCTAATTGCTAGCTGGAGAGTCTCAAAGTCGAAGGTCGTCCATGTAGATTGTCCTGAGCGAATTACCTACAGTCCACTAGGTGCCTGGCGACCACGAGGACACGCTCTCTAATATAATCCGTGGTATATGAAAGGATGGGACAGTCGCTCACGTAACTGGCCGACACACTTTGGTGGAAATTGAAAGGTGACCAAATCGCAAGCGACGCGTACGTGATTCTCTTTGAGGCGTATTTGTTTATCATGAAGATTAATGAAGCCTAGAAGAGACGGAACACGTATGATGCAACCCAACTCCACTCTCTCTCTCTCGATTCCTTTTTATTTGCCTGGTGTAACTCCACGTAAAGAAAATATCAACCATGAGTTTGGCTGTTAAGACGTTTAAAAATGACACGAGAACGAGACAAGGTAATTCGAGACTTGTCGAGACAAGACCAAGAAGACAGCCTGTAAAACTGAGACAACAATTGAAGTCGTGGACTGACTCGTTTGAGACCCAGAGACTCGTTTGGGAACCGAAACCACTTTAGCACGGGACTTATCAAGCGGATATCTACTTGCCTATTTACAGACTTTTGACTTTTGTTTATAGTAATTGCGAACTTCACGCATTAGTGATAACTAGACCTAGGATTTTAGGTTTTAACCTATTTTTCCTTTGCAGGTAAATAAGAAATAACAAGTTATATCAGCATTTCATGAAAAAACGCAACAACTGACGAAGTTTTATAGTGCCTAAAGTAACCTATTTTGCTTATTACAACATATTTTAGGTTTATGCGCCTAAAACAAATTTTTTCTAGGTTTTTATGCATTGTTTTCGGTTTTCTAAGGGTTGTTGTATCTCACAGAGGTATTTACTAGGTTTGGTGGCGAAATAACTCAATGACTGGCGTGTTTGAAACATGTTTCCTGACGATTTCCCTCCCTCCAAGTATATGATGATCTTTATCAAAGCATTAAACAAAAAAAATGTCTGACGTCACTGTTATCTGCAGGTAACAGTGACGTCAAAAAGAGGACAGTTTTTTTTACGCCTGCACTATACATTCTTAAGTCTAAGCCTTGCCTACTAAGATAAAGTAAACTGTCCTTACCCCCTCCCCATTCTCAGTTTTGGCACCCAATCGCCTCTACTGCATGCACAGTCCCAAGTGCAAACTTCTGATCTGTGTGGCCTTGCTCACTCTCGTGTCGGTTTGGTCCTTCTTGGCATTCACACCTTGCGAAGTGATGTTTCAGCATTCAAATTTGCACTACTGACTATGTTTCTGTTGAAAGATAATTTTCAGCACGTGAAATGATCCTCACAGACAAAAGGCGGAGTTTGAGTGTGGATAACGCAAAATGATTCATGGTGGTCACTAGTATAATTCCTGGTTTTCAAGGCGAACTTTTCAAAACATCAAGGATACAAGCAGATGTTTTCTCTATTCCAACCTTACGTATTACCGACTCTCCCCTCCCTTCCACACACAAAAATATTGACAATATAAAGGGTTTAGATGATTCCAATGTACCAAAAAATTTACCTAATGAACTTCAAGTTATATTATTTTGTAATAATCTTCCGTCTGTCAGATAGATTGTTCTGCAAAAGACACTAACAAAGTTAACGGATTTAGAAAATTTTGTTTTATTTTCCATGTAGCTTTCTTTTTCTTCCTAAAAAAATAAAAGCTAAAGTGAGAGAAACTTGCCTTAAAGGAGAGAGTTGTTTTTTCTAAATGCTTTGTGGGATGGAATAATTTGCGACTTCTTATTTTTATGATGGGAAGGGAGTAGGGGTGGCATTCTGTGGAAAAGGACAACAAGGACTTTCAACGTAGGATTTACTTCATTTTTGGACTTACAAATTGAACTTCGACCCACAATTCAATACCTGTCCTTGGTAAAAAGAGGTAAGTTACCTTCTTCGGTTTAATTTTAGCCTTCATTTTTTGTATCTTCATGTGTCAATGCGGGAAACAGTGAGAAATAGTGTTGGGGGCAGGTGACTCCGGCCAATTTCTAACATGCCTTTAAAAGGGACTGTATAGATAAAGGCAGGGCCACGGTAGCGGTGGGGGGCGGTAAGTCAATTACCCCAGGGGCGGAGCCCGGAATCGGTTGGAAATTTGGACTCAACAATTTCAAACGATAAAATCTCAACTTTAAACGGCTGTACAGTCGTAAATACTTCTTTCCGCGCTCCAATTTTTTAAAATTCACAATTAGGATCACATAATCTTCATAATGAAAGAAAAAAAATGAAAATTCGAGGGTGTAGAATAGGGTACCCGACCCCTGATATTATACTGGACATAGGTACGTACGAAATATTTGTGAAATCTAGACACCAGGGTGCTTCAGGTGGAAAAGGCAAAGGAAACATTGGTCAGTTGCACATTTTAAAATTAGGTCAAATAGCCAGCAAATAAAACATTAGTGGTTTAAAGGGGATAGATAGTCTCGGTAAAAAATTAGCGAGACTTACATTTACGACAATAAAATCTCTAAATTATTTTCTGTCGAATCCAATTCTGTCTGAGAATAATCGGAAAGCTTTTGTACCATCTCATCGAGTAAGAAGAATGGCAGAAAAGCGAAGTAAAATAAAGGAAATCAATCAATCAACCAAAGTATTTTCAGTTTAATTTTAATAATAATAATAGTAACAGTTTCATACATCGGAGACACATTTCTTCTATTTTACACAAGAAACTACTTACGGAAATGAGTTTCTCCAAGGTTTACAACGTTCGTCGAGGTATTTTCTTTCATCGTGGAATATATTTGACTGGGAAATCATGTATTTTTCAAGAGGAATATCTCACCGACGCAAAATTGCCATTGCTTTCATTTGCTTGCCCTACGACAACCGGATGCTGCGTACGTTTAATGACGTAAGCCCCTGTCAGTGTTTCAAACCCCACCTTTTTTTCTATGCTTGCCTAACGTAACCAAACCTAACCTAACCTTATCGGAAATGGTTCGTGGGGCTATCGGTCAGCTACCGTGCATAATGGTTCGTGGGGCTATCCGTCAGCTACCCGTGCATAATGTATAATTTCCACCGGTGACGAACACGACAGTAGGTATTTTTCGGTGAAGAAGGTTGAAACACTGCATACCCACAACGTGAGTCAAGATGTGCCCGCCATATTGTGCGTTCCGGAAGCGAAGAAAGGAATAAAAAAAAGCACTCAGAATGTGAAAAATTTCGTTTGTTTTCGTGTAAAAAGCATAATGGCACCTTGAACTATGTTCCGCAATACACAATTGTTAAGTACGAACCATGCTAAGCACAAAATATCCGATTTTAATGTGTCTCCGATCTATGAAACCAAAGTTTCTATGAAGGACAAGATATTAAATGTTATTTTGCTCCCCCCCCCCAGAAAAAAATCCTGCGAGCGTCCTTTCTTCACATAATGGTCGCACCCCGTCTTTTGCAAAGAAAAAATGGCACAAAATCTGCAACAAATATGCGATTAAATGTGGTAATGCAGAGGTGTTTGTGCAAATTACTCGGCCAGAGAAACCGAAAGTACTCTACCGCGGTGGCACATCCGGAAGTTGATTTTACATCGTTCGCTCTATTTGTTATGGCCAGCCTAGTCGAGTGGCTGTGAATTACGAAGTTCATTTGCTTTTCTTAATGGACCGCTCCCAAGCGCCTGCCTCTTGCACTAAGTGTTGTGGTTGGTTAACAAGTAGACATTTGAGTCTTTTCTCACGCGGTGTCTACAAGGTCTTCCATCCATCGCCACTGTTGTACTGCTCTTAGTTTGTGTACTGAAACCTCCACTTAATGACTCTTTCCATGTCCGCAACTGTCAACCAATTACTATATGATTCCTAGGGCTTCCAAGTTCATAGTGCTTTTTCGGCACGGTTGATCTATTACTTTATTGACACATTTGCAGTATTACTTCAGTTTTTTAGATTTCTTTATTGCATTTTACTCCCTTAACATCGTTTAGTGCATTTTGATTGTATATATTTCTCTTCCCCTAAAAATTCACAACAAAAATTGCATCTGTTTCATCAACTCAAGTTCAGAGAAATAGAGAGAGAGAGGATTAACTAACTAACTCCCTAGCCTTCTTAAACCCGAAGGTTAATGGCTGCAGCAACACAGGCCTTCCATCTTTCCTTATCTTGAGCAAGTTCTATATACTCTTTTCCATCCCTACCGATTTTTCTTAGGTCCATCTCAACGTTGTTCCTCCATCTTCGTCTTGGCTTTCCTACAGGTCTCTTACCGTCAGGTTTCCCAACAAGAATCCCGTAAACTCTTTTTTCCTCTCCCATTCGTGCCACATGGCCTGCCCACCTAAGTCTTCTTGATTTAATTATTCTGATAATATCTGGACGTGAATACAAATTATGTAGTTCTAAATTATGTAACCTTCTCCACTCACCTGTTTCCTCATCCCTTTTAGGTCCAAAGATTTTCCTAAGGATCTTATTTTCAAATACTCTCAATTTATGTTCCTCTTTCAATGTAAGGGACCAAGTTTCACACCCATATAATACTACAGGCAAAATTACTGTTTTGTATATTTTAACTTTTAGTTTCTTAGATATTAAACGAGAAGACAAAAGTTTATGAAGAGAGAAGTAACATGCATTTCCTGAATTAAGCCTACTTTTTATTTCCTCTTTAATATAATTTTCATTTGTTAATATTACTCCTAAGTATTTGAATTTGGAAACTGGTTCAAACGAGTTGTTATCAATAATTAGATTTTGATTATTACCTAACAGGGAGAGAGGATTGGTTTTCTTTATTTTGCTTCGCTTTTTGTGCCACTTTTGGCTAATTTGCGAAGATGTGGATGAGTGATGATATGATGAATGGATACTCACAAACACCCATGCCCAGGCCAGGATTCGAACCCGGGACCCTTGGCGTCGTAGCGCGATCTGCTAACCACTCCGCCACGTGGATCGTCGAGAGAGAGGAAAGATAGAGGGAGAAAGGCGAAGAGAGAAAAATGAGATAAAAAGAAGCAGAAGGAGACAGAGAAGGAGGAAAAGAAAGAGAGGGAAAAATAGAGAACCAGGAATGGAGAGAAAGAGATGATAAAAGATACAGAGAAAAGAGGAAGAAATAGAGAAAAACAGGAAAACAGAGAGAAAGAGATAAAAGGAAACGAGAAAGAGGAAGAGAGAAAGAAAAGTAAATAGAGACACGAGGTAAATATAGAAAAAGAGAGAAAACAAAGAAGACAAGGGACAAAGAGAAAGAGATAAAGATAATAGAGGAAAGGGAGAGAGACAGAGGAAAAACGAAGGAGACAAAGGGAAAACGGTAGAAGTAGAGAAAAAGAAAGAGAGAGAGAGAAATGGAGAAAAATGGAGAGGGAAAGAGAGAGAGAGAAATAAAGAAAATAACAGATAAAATAGATAAACGCTCTTTTACTACAAACATCAGCATTTGTATGTGACTGTCGCCCCTAAAATCCCCCTTCTGCCCCTCCACTCGTTCCTTCCACCCTCCAATCCATCGCGAACAAACGCGATAGAAATTAAAGCAAACGTATTACATAAATCAATGAAAATTAGTGCAAAAGAAACACAGTTCCCAGAATAAGAGCGAAGACAATAAACGCGAATACCCGCGAAAAGAATGAAAGCGAAGCACAATAAGAGCGAAAATGAGGTTAAGCCTCATTGTGTCCACCTTAGCTACCCACGAACACCCCTTCCACAGCTAATTAAGAATGGCGGTGGGAGTATATTGCACGGTCCCTGTGGGTGTCCAGCCTCGCAGCGTGTGTCCTGTAATTAGGCCCATCTTGTTCCTTCGGGACGAATGACGTAAGGAAACAAGAAGAAAAAACAAAACAGAATCTCATTCATCCACTTTCCCCTGTCGCACATGCCACTTGCAATCCGCACCAAACAATATTATGGTAAGGAATGTGTGATACGTTAGCGGGATCTAGGCCAGTGTTGCAAACCCGTGAGCTCAAAAATCTCCAGGTAAGAGTATATCAAGAGAGCATTTATGAGAACTCCCTCCAGAATTCTAGGATGTTCGGGAAAAAGCACTTGTCAAAAAATGTAATTTTACACCATGCAGTTATTTATGCTTATTCTTTTAATAGCAAACATTGCAGACATGATATAAATATTGGATCATTACTGTTGAGAATCTATACACATGCCCAATAGATAATTATTCCTATAATATTTTCTTTAAGGGCTTCCCCGATGGTGCAGTGGTAGCGTCATTGCCTTGTAATCAAGGGGTCCCGGATTCGATACCCGGAGGAGTATAAAGAAATATTAAATTGTTGTTGGAAGTTCATTTATATGTATGTCTTATGTTTCCGCCATTTTGGTTTAGTTGCATTTATTTCATAAATTAGAGCCAATTCAGGAAATATATTATTATATCATTATTCAGAAGCATGAAATTGACCTAAATTAGCTCTCAAACACTGTGCCGCAATTTCACTGTTCCCCAGTGTTATCATTCTTTTTTCTCTTCATGTTTCTTTCTTTCTTTTTTTCAATCTTATATCACTCTTTCTATCTCTACCACTCCTTCTTACCTTCCTCTATATTCTCTTTATTCACTTATTTTCTCTCTTTCTCCATCTTGTCTTTTCTCTCTCTTCCCTATTTATCTTATCCCTCTTTCTCTCTCTCTCCCTCCTCCAACTTCTGTTCTCTCTACCCTATTTCTATCTTTCTCTCCCTATCCTTCTCTCTCCTTTCTCTATCTTCTTTTGTCCTTCTTTCCCCATCCCCTTCTCTCTCTCTCTTTCTTTCCCATCTCTTTCTCTTTGTCTCTATCTCTCCTCTCTCCCTATATTTTGTCACCCTCTATTTCCCTCTTTGCAATGCCCTGGACATTACACTATAGTTCATTGTTGTTTAGTTGGAATATTGATTTTCTTATTTTGTGAACTGTTTAGAGTGTCACAGGCAACTAGTATTAGAAAGACAAGTAAACTAACCTGTAGATGTCAACCTAGCAACGAAATTAACAAATTTATCAACAGTCTCACAAGAGCATATCAATAGGATATCAGTAGCAGGGTAATATGAATACCAATGCAGATTGTTACGTACCCAATGAGACCAAATAATGTAAATAGTAATAGTTTGCAAAAGCGGAATAGAGATGGCAGCACCAGGCGTGCATAATTAAGAAGTAACATAATATATGTGAATAACTATATAAATAAGAATAAAATTAATGGGAAAGATGAAAACAATAAAATTTACTATAAAAAGATAAAGAATAAATATAAAAGAAATAAATTAATATATATATTCGATAAATCAAATCAAAGTTCATATGTAAGTTAATACGAAACTTAAAGAAGTCAAAGCACTAATACAAGTTTGTGTCTTTGAATACATGGTCTTTTGTCTTCACAAGTTCTAAGTAGAATTTCACTATACGTGGAGAATTTATCGTTTGTCTGGCAACACTGTTCCCGTCACTTTTAATTAGGCAACAAGAAGAAGAGCCGCAGGTAAAGAGAACCCTGTCCCATCAACCTTGCGGCAGGTCAGTGAAATGAAATTAGCTAACTTTGACTTTCACTTCGAGAGCAGACCTCGAAGCTACGTCAATACATGGGTGACCTTTTGCACCGGAGTGACAGATGATACATTCTCCCCAAACCCCTCTCTCTCGCGGTGTCATCTCCATCTTACGTCACGCTCTCTCTCTCTCTCTCTTTCTGGTCGCTCGAGAAACTGCGAGTAAGTGATTTCTTAATTTTTGTTATTTAGCGTCGCTTTTGTTCCACTTTTGGCTAAGCGCTACTATGAGGATGTGTGATTCGAACCAGAGCCGAGAAAAGAAGCATTTTCTTCAATTTTCATGCATTGCCGATGAGCAGGGAACGGATTATTATGTACTAAAAAGTGTTAGATATGTAAATATATATTTAGTTCCACACCGTGGCCGTGTGGTCTAAAGCGGCCCATACACAGCCGTAAATTTACGTCGAAGTCATTAAATTTTGCACGCAACGTAGAAATCCGACAGTATTTGGGAAGCTGCGGATGATACGCACCGTAATTTTCGTACGCACCCAAAAGTTTAGGAGGCCTTAACTTTCAACCGTTTACGCATCCGTTAAGGAAGACTCACAGTGGAGATAATTGCCCCACTGTCCCCTCGGTCAAGCCTCAGCTATTGTGAACAGCGAGGCACAACCTCTAATAGGTTCGGTTTTGGACCCTTTCGCAGAAAGCAGGTAGTAAACGGTAGGGGGGACTACCTGATGCTCTTTCTTGTAACTTCGCCGAAAAGATATCTTGAAACGCAATTCTCTGTTGATGGATCTTGACAAGCCTCACTCAAACGAGTGTTCATCGGGTCCTATGGTAAAGATATTGAGGAAAATCTTTGCAGAGTTAATATTTTCCTCTTTTATATTCACTAAATTCAAAAGACAAATTATATTCCCTGCGAAATCTATTTCACTGTGCCATAAAATCCTTGCCGCTGCCTAAGTTCAGTGGATGAGCATGTTGAGTGTAAGAACAATGATCTCTACACCAAAGGTTCTAGGTTCGAGTCCAGATCTTTATATGTGTGTATGCCTTATCCCAATTTGTTTTTGAAATCTCTTTTAGCCTATCACCATTAATCCTCATTGTCATGAATAATCTACAGATGTAGAAAACGTTAGTAATCAAATACAATGAAGACAAATATTTTCATCGCAATAAAATTGAAATATAATTACCGCCCTGACATTCTTTAAACATACATATTAAGAGGGTTTCTTTGTATAAAGGTTTCTATGTAACCTTGTGCTACAACTAAAGTAGAAATCAAGAGATCTGCTATCGTTGGTAGAGGGTCTTCCTAATATCGAATTCAAAGGTTGATACGCACCTACTTATTGTATCATTTTAAGTGTTTAATATGTTTAATATGTTAATTGTCTATGATGACGTAATTTGTTTTGTTCAATTGGGTAGTCTGTTATGGTTATGGACTAACCTTAAAATATTTGATTGTGGGTTGTGAGGTGAGAGAGATTATGAATGTTGCTGGATAATGGAAGTGATTTTGGAAATGTGAATGTGTTAATTTGTGTAGTCAAGAACTATTATGATCTTAATACAATTTTGCTTGTAGTAAGGAGTTTAATTGCGAGGGCAAGTGTAATATATTAACATTAACTGACATCTAAATATATTTTTGGTGTGCGAGAGTTAGTGAGGTTTACGTAAGTATATCCTTATCTGATTTCCCACAACCTGAGGGCTTCAAAGTAGGCTGATAAGTCTCATACTCGCCGTAGAGGAATAAAAGTAAGTAGAACAATTGAGAATAAACCGGGGAACGTGACAGGGTTGAATATTGTTCTTAGTTTTGTAATGAGTAATCGAAAATCATTTCTTTTTGTTTGTACCTTCGACATGTATCTTCACAGGAAAGTTGAACTAACACTATAAAATTCATACAGATTAACAAAAGTTAATTAAAAAAAAAGTTCGAGTCTCTTGGGGGAAGCGTAACAACTTTTCTCCTGAGATTTCGGCCTGTGTATGGGACCACCCACCATCGTGAGGAAATTGGATGAGGAGCATAACCCCGGTTATGGAAACCTACAACTGTGGGTTCGTCGTGCTGACCACCCGTAACTGGTTGGATGACCGCCCACCTCTAGTGGGATTGAGGCTGGCAGTCACTAGGTAGGCACTGGCCCCCAAGGGCCGTTACGCCACTGGTTACTCTTGTGATAATATGCATAAAACATTAACCAACAGCTTTACTTCTCGTCAACTGGATCTCGCATTTTTTTTGTTATTCAATAAATATTCAGTTCTTTATCTATGTAACATTAATTTCCTTGCCAGGTGCAATTATACACTAAATATGTAGTCCATACGGTACGCGAAGGATGAGCACACTTTCACACAATATTTAAATTGAATTTCAAGTCCTCAGTGCTCAAATGGGATTCCATAATATTATATAACTTACGTTGCAAGAACTAAAAAGAGCACAATTTAACTTCTTAAAATATTATTTCACATTAAATAATCCGATACAAACTCATTTGCAAATCTTTGACACAAAACATTTTAAATCAATCTTCTTACACAACAAAAAAGAATTGAAATCAACAACTTAAAAAATATTGACATTGATACAGCGTCCTTAATCTCAATGGCTCCCTGTTAATTTTATAAACATGTCTGCAATAGAAATTAAGTAAATACTGGTTATTCGTGAATGTAGAAGACAGTCGCACGACGCAGTTTTTTTAATACAAATTTTGGAGATCTTAATTACACTAAGTTAGATAATGAATAGGTGCTGTTATATCCCTATTCTTATACCGTACTTTTATTTATTCATGTAAAAACAATAGGATATTCATCAATTTACAGATTTTAATTAATATTATCACAATTTAATTTCATTTAATTATGATAATTATTATAATTTAACTATTTATAATATTATCATCATGTCTGAGATATTGGGTTTGGACCCCCCCCAAATAGATTTCTACATGCATGATTTTGGCATCACGTGAAGATATGTATTTATGTATAAACCCGTTGACTCGTGATGGGAATGAACTATTAGCAATACAAATGTGCTCTGTCACCCATCAAAGTGACGAAACAACTGATTGTTGCAATTCAACAATGAATCGAAACTCGGCAACACCTCAGCATTGTTTCCATATCCAATCTTACCTCTCGATACTTCCTGAAGATGTCTCCACCGGGACATATTGCAAGAGAAGTCCATCCCTCTCTTGAAACAATGGAAGGCGACCGTTGCTTATCAACATAATTCGACGGCGAGAGTTGAGTGAAAGTGCAAAATGACAGAATGGACAATGATCGTCCTAATTTCCTCGGCGGCCTCACAATATCCAGTTATCTCAGGACCGTTCACCCTTTAATTTTTTTCATTATCAGGAAATCAGGAGATAATTTAATCGGGAAAAGAAAGGCAATCAAATTCTTCCTGCTTTCTAGAGAAGCGTTCGTGAAAGAACTGTTCTCAATGATGCGTTCATCTTGATCGGTTCATCATATGAACCGCGGGTACGTCATCAGGGTAAGTTCGAAATGGGCAAAACGTCATTAAGAAAGTACTTCGTGTTCATGTTCTCTACGTCCTGTGAAAGTTTATCGTTAATGTAAGGCGACATGTTACAGCCCAAGCTGTGCCTCAGCTTACAAGTTCGCCCACAATTCATTGCGCGAAATCACGCCTGCTGCCGCGAACAGATCAGATCCTACGTTGCTAAACATACCGGGAAAGCTTTGTGCACATGGTCAAGTAAGAATGTAAGTGTTCTATGTCCAATTTTTCATTTATTCAGGAGAGAAGCTCTTTAAAGTTTGACATGATATATTTATCGGACCTTTGTCATCATTACAGTGAAAGTTTGTATTATTGCAAAGGTTGATGTATTGAAACTTCTCTAAAAAGATATAGTTATTTGGTTAGATATTTATGCTGTAATTAATTGTTGAAATTTCAGATAGAACACTGCATTTTAGAAATGAGATTAGATAGTTGTTCTGTAATGTAGATGAAACAATTTCATTACAACTTTATCATTCGGTAGCAAAGTACAACAAATAAAGAAACAGTCAACTACTTTGATTCCACTATTATTCAATTTTTTTTGTCTGTTAAAAGTAAAAGTAAGAACCGAAGTCCACTACTATTTCTAAGCAGCTCCCACAAGTGACTGAGGTTAGAATGCAAGTTTATTTTGTGTTTCTAAGTCCACTTTTATGCACAGATAGGCTACCTGGGACTGGACCTACAGTTTAAAGTAGAATCCGAATCACTATGTATCGAACCCATTTGGAATGCACGTGTGGTTGGGTGAGGGAAATTGTCGTAAGGTTTCATTGGCTTTTGGAGTTTGCATTCTCGCAGCTGCTGCCAAATTTTGTACGTGATCCAAAAGCGCACTCAATATACTAATATTGGCTGTTTGCAGACATTGGACCATAGCATAGATGAAACAATTATATCATAAAGATCACAGGCAAAATATCTCGATTTGTTTACATTTTGGAGATAGAACATTTACATTTTCAATGGACGATATGTTGAAGTGATTCAATGTATGGATATCTTTACCATATGAGAAATGTGTACCTTCTTTAACCCTTTCCGAAACACTACAGCAACCCCGAAATGATCGTGGAAGGAATGGTTTACGTAAGATAGAATTTACCAGAAATCATTACCCGTACAGGAGAAAGCATGCTAATGATTAAGAAAAGCAGAAATCGCTAAACAGTTTCAACATAAGCTGCTTATCTGCGTGCATTCTCATAAAGAATAGGTACCGAAACCTGAAACACTAATTCGAATGTTAAAATATTGCAACAGTGAAAGTAAATAACATTGTATAAGTGAATAAAAATCACTAACCTGTTCGCCTGAACGCCAAACTGGTGTAGGATGTGGATTTTCAGGTGTTGGTCCATATCAACCTGCAAAATTTATGCTTACGCATTATTTTTATCAAATGGATATATTACATTACATATAATATATAATGTTATAACATTATTTTATATATAGCTAATACATACACGATACACAGCAGGTTCAATGCAACATCAAACACAAACACACATAAATTCCAATATACACGCCCACTACTTCTCTATGCTTTGCTAGCCCCATCCCAAAAAAATCTCTCACATAATACAGTGTGCCAGGTCATAATGACAGAATACTCAAGCATCCGCCATGACAGATCACCAAATGCACACGTATAAAATCTTGTTTACCTTAGCCAAAACTTTCAATTCAACAAAACCAATCATTTTTACATTGAAATGCCGATTTCGCAGCAACAACTTTACAATTATTCAAACATATGAACGATATAAAATACATAAACAAATATACAAGTGCACCAAGTGACATCATACGCACTCCAGCAGCAACTAACGCCATCTATAGACCAATTTTTCGTCACATAGCTCCAATTGGAGGCCCCGATGATGAGGATGAGTGATTATGATGAAATTGATGAAGGGACACTCATCCCCAGGCAATGATTCGAACCCGGGCCAAGTTGACATCAGCACCTGGGGAAGTGGCATGATTTAGTGAAGTGTATCCTTCGCTTTACGCTTGCAAGATTGCACACTCGCCATGTTGTCCAATTCAGTTGAATAGCCTCGTAATATATGGCTGTTGTAATCTTCCCCAGCGAGATCGCTAATCCTCAATGGACCGAAGACCGGCCCTGTCCTGTGGGAGGATTTACAGCGTGGCTGGAAACCGCCGACACCAATCTCGGCGTGTATCGGCGGCTGAGCGGAGTCACGTGTTCGTGAGTGTGTCCGCGATCCTCCGCGGACATGATGATATCGCTGACGGACCACCGGCAAAGCATTACCTCGTAAATCCACTCCGGCAACTTCTTGTAGCTAATAGGCCTCTGATACGGTCCCGCGCTTTTCAGCTGACAAAATCGCAACGGAAGAACTCTTGTGCCCCGAAAACATGGAAAGCGTTACTACACGGTTAGAAATTACAGTGACATTTGCAATATTTTACCGTAACACGACGCAACCGTTTTACCGTAAACCCAGGAGCTTTCGTGTCGTGTCATCACGTCTGTTGGTATATGAGACAATCACGGGTTTCATACACTTTCTGTGAAACTGAACATTGTTGGTTAAACATAATTATCCTTAAAATGCTTTTAGTGATTTATAGCTTATAAGTGAACAATTTTGTGTCACAAATAAAAAAGTTATAATAAACTAACAATATGGAAAATAACTTGTACCTTCTTACTTAATTATGTATAACTAGCTGATTTCCCGGCGTTGCCCGGGTATTTATTTATCCCAATCTTCAATTAGACATGAAAATAATGAAGTGTTGCTTGCTGAAGGGTGGGTTCACCAAAGAATTTAGCGACTCCGAAAACTATGGATTCGACACTAACGTTGGTCATTTTTGACATTTTATTCTTCAACCCCTCTCACCCCCATGTCGATAGATGTCACTATTCATATTAGCGACCTCGAAAACTATGGATTCCGCACTAATATCGGTTGTTTTCGATTATTTTTATATGTCACCCCTTCCCACTCCCACCCCTAGGGGTGCCAGGGGTTTGAACGAAATTCGTAGTGTCACTATTCATCTTAGCGACCCCGAAAACTATGGATTCCACACTAATATCGCTCGTTTTCGATTATTTTTACATGTCAACCCATTCCCACCCCCACCCCTAGGGGTGCCAGGGGTGTCTTACTCCCACAGTATTTCTTTCCAGATTGCAAGTGATATGTGTACCAAGTTTGATTGAAATTGCTGCAGGTGTTCGAGAGTTATGCTGGAACAAACACACATACCTCGTAGATAGATACTTGAATTGTTACGCAAATGACAATTTTAGATTTTTGACTCACAAGATACGTATAATGAAGTTGCAGTATTGCATTTATTTTTTAAAAAAATGAGATTCTGGGGCACTTTGACATGGAATACCGCATATGTAATTTTGTGTCGCCCCTGTCAAAACATGCCTTTTAAGCTCTAAACTATTCAGTCCATTTTATAAAAATCTAAGTTGTTAAGAATTAGCGTTGAATCTTTTCTCTAAAGATTGTTAGATTTCTTTCCATAAAAATGTTATTGTTAATGTTACAATAGGTAATGAATTGTTTAACTTAAATATAAAAAAAATGCTGAAACTATGGAAATACTAAACAACTATGTAATAACCATGGTAAATTGTAAACAACAATATGATATAAAAGAGCTAGACTTTTGTAAGCCTACGGGACATTCTCCTGGTTACCGAAAGGCTGATGGTTCAGGGGACGTTGGGGAATATCTTGCTTCAACCCTCGGATTGGCTGGTGTACTCGTGCTCCATTTGGCAGATATTCCACAAACCCAACTCTGAATAAGGCGTTCTCCTGCATCATCAAAAAGACCAGGGTTATAAACTTCGGTACAACTAATAGGTTGAGACCTACAAGTTGTGTCGGGTGAATTGTCTGTTTGAAAAGTGTTTGTACATCATCGGAAGTTTAAATAAATCTTCGAGTAAAAGATCTTAATGATCTTTCATTTCAAACCTACATAGATGATAATTAAAAATAAATCCTGCACCACAGACCTCGCAAGGGCTTGGTCCTACTAACCCTTAGAAGCCTTTGAGAAGTCCGATAAAAGGGTTGTAACCGACTATCATAAAGCCCTAAAGGCAGAAGATGCGTGTCAATTTATTTCTGGCATCCGTGGAGCAAAGGGGAGTATTACAGTAGGCAAGGCGAGAAAGCGAGTGGTGGGAGTGCGCGCTGCTGAAAACGACTCGTAGGTGCAGCCGCGTTTTCACCTCCATTCATTCACTTCCAACGCGTTCATTGGTCGAGCCCTCTCGAACCACTACTTGCGCAGACTTGATATCGTCGGCTTCCTCCACAGATTCCCTGGACAGTGTAGGCGATCTCAAGAGGTCAGTATGGGGCCTTATTGGCTATTAGAGTCGAATTACTTTCGGAACATCTCCAGGGGACTACGCGAGTCTGTCTAGCGAGCCTAGTGGGCGTGTAGAGCCTGAGCAGGGGGCTTAGCGATAGGTTCTGTGTTGAGATAACGTCAGCGGCTCACTTCGTTGATTGGCTGCTTCGAGAGTTGTGACTCGTTCCGAAGCTTCAAATGCATAACAGACAAAGATGTTACGGAAATAATCTCCCTCTACTTTTGGGATCAACACCCCGAAATGCGTCACTGTATGACGAGAAAGAAACGAGTATTCACCAAGTAGAGGGGATGCAATCTCATTTTCTACCCTTTCACTTAGAACAAATCATCACCTTATGAAAACTACTGTGTCGCTATTTGGGGGCTGAACAGAGCAGCCTGCTGCAAACACGTGTTGGGAAGAGGGTAGGGGCGGGGAATGTCCAGATAAAATGATCTGATTTGATTAATTTGATTTGTGCCATTTGGCTTTTCTGCCACTTTTTGGCTAATTTGCGAAGATGCGGACGAGTGATGGCATGATGAAATTGATGGACACTCACAACCATCCATGCCCAGGCCGGGATTCGAACCCGGGACTCCTGGCGTCGTAGCGCGCTGTGCTAACCACTCCGCTACGGGGGCCGGCTGCTAATCAAGACAATGAGGATGAGTGATGAAGGGACACTCGCCTATAACACCAAAGGGAGGAATTAGAACCGAACCTCTGGCGTAGCAGGGCGCTGTGCTCACCACTCCACCACGAAGATGAGCTGTCCAGACAAGAAATTGCCAGCAGGCTTTCTTGGGTGCCGACTGGTTTACTGTGCCTTTCTGCGAATTCTTGTTTTAAGTGGACAAATTTGGATATACACATACACTATAGTATAATAGCTAACAAGATAAAACCGACTGTGACTGCATCTGTGGCGTAGTGGTTAGCACAGCGCGCTACAAAGCCAGGGGTCCCAGGTTGGAGCGTCGCTTCATCAATTTCATTATCATCACGCATCCTCATCCTCTCGATTAGCCAAAAGTAGCAGAAAAATGAAGAAAAATAAACCAAATCATGGCGAGCCTCATGTAAAGTTTTCTAAATAATATTAAAGTTACCTGTAAGCCACGGAAAATTTGGAAAGGGGGGAGATGGAAGTTTCGGAGGGGCCCGTGCCCCCAACGACGTCTCTGAGTGTACTAATGGTATAACAATGGTGGTAACATAGCTGTGTGAACGCAGCATATGTGTGCGTGTGTGTATGCGTGTACACGTGTAGGACGAAATCGGGGCCACATGAGAATTCCTCACAATTATTTGTCTCCACATGAAAAGGTCACGATGCGCCGTCGTAAAAAAAGCTAGCAGATGGATCACGATGTTATAATGCGGTTTGCCTCGGATTTCACCAAAAACCAAGGAAGCCATTTTTAACTCGCTTTCTCCTCACAAAGGCCATCTCCTGTTCCTCGTTTTAGGGATGGCTGGAAGTAAAGGTGAAGCTTGGTTTATGCTTCCAAGCTGGGATGATTGAATGAAAACAGATTGGAGTCTCACAGATGGCGTAGTGCTAATGCTGTCGCCTTGTCATCATGGGGGCCCGGATTCGACACCATAGCACGGATTAAGGGCACAAGGAACAGTTTCCATGTCCAGACAGACGCGAGGACCCTGAACTGCTCCTCCCCCACCGACCTTTCCCCGCGGCGAGCTGGATGGTTGTAGGAAGAGGAGAAAACTTAGCATTAAGCTTATGGGAGTATTATTGCACTTCTTCTCTTGGCGTAGAAAAACACATGAACGGAAAGAGGACACGCTGAAGATTTTGTTTATGTTGGGAAAAGTCGAAATTTCTACTTGATTAGCCGTACCTTGAAGTTGAAGTTGTTTGTCCACAAGGAATACATGGGAGTCTATAAATAATAATTTTTCATCATACAGATCGTATCTAACTTAACCAACTTAAAAACAAAACAAAACACTTCCACTTGCAGCATGGGGAGAGAAATTCATACTCGCTCATACTTCTTTTTAGTAGAAGTGTTTATTCCGACGAAAGTGAGATGAATACTTGATGCCAAACTGTCACCCTTCGCCTCTATCTGTAGGTCCAGTTCCAATTAGCCTATCTGTACATAAAATGGATTTAAAACAAAATTCCATACTCAAAAGAGACAGATTGCTTTATAATCTATCGTCAAGAGACTAACTACTTGTTGGCGTGAATGTGCTTTAACTTATCTGTTCCATGGAAAATCTGACATGTGGGACATGCGTTATATTTAATCCCCCCTCTTCCCCTCGAATTCTAAGATATTCAGAACACAAGTATACTGTGAAATTTAGTAAAATGAAAACACATAACTGACCAGCAATAGAAACCAGAAATTAAATGAACATTACCAGTAGCGTCATTCGTATACTATACCTTAGCATGTGCCTCCCAGATGGCGTAGCGTTAGTGTCGTCGCCTTCCAAAGAAGGGGTCCCGGATTCGATACCCTTTCGACACACATAGTGGTACAGATACTACTTTAAACTGTAGGTCCAGTCCCGATTAGCTTATCCTGTGCATAAAGTGGACATAAAAACTAAAAAGTCTCAAAACCTCGATGTTGTACGGGAACATTCTGTAGAGGAATTTCCAGAAAAAGTTCATCAGCTCGTTTTTCTAGAATTGAAATCGAAATAACATAACAAGCATAAATGCATGGTGTAAATTGTAATTCCTATGAACTTTTACCATTGCATTCATTATATAACACTTCTTTTTGGAAACATTATCAAATATTTAAAATATTTTCAAGTATTTTTGATTAAAAGCTGGGCTAGCTTTTAATAAAAAAAATATAAGTGCTCACTCAAGTAAAATACGTAGGTAGCAGCGTCTAGACGAAATATAAAATAACCTGACAGAAGTTTGACAGAACTCGGAACTGGAGTTTAAAAATGCACTTCTTAGAATTAATTTAAACTTTGAGATACGAATATCTCCACAATTTTACTTCTGAACTTATGTTATATGCATCTCCTTTTAATTATGAACGTTACTGACACACACACACACACACACACATTATATATATATACGAGGGGAAGTCAGCAAATAGGGGAGACTGGGCCATATTTGAACTCTTCAAATTTTATTTAATTATTTCATAGTCAAAATTGTTTTATTGCTTTAGAATAGAAAAATGAACAAAAACAGTCTTCTAGTACATGTGAACATTTTTGCACACAAAATCAAAGTTATTTTGCAAATTAAATGCATTAAACAAAACATCGAAAACATGTTCTAATTTGACCCATGCAGTGGCGGCGATTAGGAGTGGAGGGGCAGTTTCCCGCCCACTTTTTGCCACTTTGCTCCCACACTATGCTAAACCTTATGTATCAAGGGAACGTAAACTGTTCTCCGCCCCCCCCCCAGTTTAGGAACCCAATCGCTCCACAAATGGGGGGAATTTGAACAGACATGGGAGCGTCACACTGTAAATTGTTCGCGACAACCATTCATAATGTGCAGCTCTTTGTGGATGTATCCGATTAAAATCGTTTGCAATGGCATGCGAACTTCTCTCCCTAGACATCACTTTGATCTCGATGCATTACCGATGCACTAAACAAATCTTAAGGCATTTTTCTAACGCCTCAAAAAGGAGCAAATTGGTACAAGAATTCAGTCATAACTTTTTACTGGTTAAAGATACGTCGAAAAAACCTTCACCATTGCATTTCTCGTGAAATTCTAGCTTGATTTGATATATCATATCGCCCCCTTCCCATTTAAAATTCTGAAGTTGAATTTAAGACGGCGGACACCAAGATGACATTAAGTGACTTTTTGAGCCACCCTGTATATACGTATTGTTATTTTAAATGATCCTCGCTTTCGTGTTCGTTACAGCCGTAGACGATAGCTCGAAATCTTTATAGAATAGCCATATCTCGTGCTCTGCAAATGCCGATGTAATATTCCTCGTCCTAAATGAAGTTAGATACGCTGTGTGACTGAATGATGGCAGATCGTAAATACGCGTAGCATAATGTTTTCAAGGATTGGCTGTCATCCAATCGTTTTCTGCCACTAGTAGTTGTTCCTTAAAAAAAAGTCCCACCAGGCCAACACCTATTGGCTGGATTCGATGCGTTCACTGAGGGGGAAATAAATGTTACTAGATCTCAGTGGCGTACGGCGACATTTTCCGTTGCAGAAGCAGATCCCGAAAAATTAAGAAAACCAAGAATTCAGTGCTTCTACACGGTACGTTATACTGAAAAAAATGAACGTTCTACCTGATACTGTTTCCAGAACGTCTCTAGGGGGAAAGATGAATAATGTCCTGACGCAGTTGTTCATTTTTTCGAATTTCACTTGGTCTGTTGTCAAACGTATTTAATGCAAAAGACGATCGCGGATGATTGAAACCATTTTCAAGATTTTCACACATTGCAATATTCACAAATCTACTTTGGCACCACGTAGTTCTTTCCGTAGAAATAGTAAACAATACCAACACTAAAGTTTTTGAAGCAAACAAATAGAAATTCACCCGCCTGAAAAACAGTAACTTTTCACCTCGCAAAGCGCTTGAAAAAGTGTGACCGCGGCCAGCGACTTTTACCAACTCTATTTGGCGGATGTGTCCATGGACATGTTAGCTGTCTTAATAGACCGAACGCTAGGAAATGTTTATCTTCACATAGAATATTTCATCCGTATGCCAGCAATCATATTTTCGTGTTTCTCCTGTGTTTTGAAACTTTATAGTTTATTTATGACTATACATTTTAACTAGCCTGGTGGATATGTTACATCGCTGACAGTATACACTTAATCGTGCAGTTCGCAACACTGAGGACATCAACGGCTGAACAGATGGCACTCTGGCTTTCTTTCAGTCCTTACCGATTGGAAAACAAAATTACCCTGCACATAACGTACCCTCCTATTGGATCCTTCAAGGTCACCTGTTGATTTTTCGGGGCCTTGCTGGCGTTGTGTATGGCAGATGTTTTGTCAACACGCCACGAGAGGGTGTTGATTACCCCATATCGGAAAAGAACGAACCTTTGCGGCTTGCAGGTTGATTCTGTTGAGGCAACACGGAAGAAATAATGAAAAACTAAAAGTTAAAGAAGTAATTTTGTAACTGTTATGCTATGTGCCAGCACTGCTGGCCTTTCTGCACCTGAGTGCATTCTCTCTTGCAAACAGAATAGCGTCAAAAGTTCAATCACTCTCGTGGATTTCCATTAGTAAAACAGTTTCCTATATCTAGTTTATGGACCAAGTGGCCCAAATCAAGAATTCGGTATAATTTGGGTGTATTAATTTTCCTTTATACCACAGTTACGTGTGTAAGGATAGCAGAACTGAAAGTGATAGCTAATAGAAATGCCAGCCAATCCAAGATGGCGTATGTTCACTTTTGAAAAAAAAAGGAGAAAAAACGATTGTGTCTCTGAAACCAATGGTCCGATTTCAGTGTTCATGTTTTCAAATGAAAGCTTTAAATGTGGTCTATGTTTAATGGTATCTTAAGATTTTCGACATTGGCAACCGTTTATTAGTAAATCACGGTTTAGTATGAAAAATCGGATTATTACTAATAATTTTATGTTTAGCATTAATTTAGTAGTAATCAAGACATAGGAGAAGAAAATATTCGAAACAAAAATTGTAGCGTAAACCCTTATCTTTACTTTGACATATTTATACTTGTTGGTTTCATATAAGTATGTAGAGTGTATCAGGGGCGCCGACTTGTCAAAATTATTGGCGGGCTCTGATCACTGAAATGAATGAATGAATGACTCCCTCCTTCCCTTTTTTAAAAATAAAAATTACGATGGTCGGCTCAACTCGCTTTGATCCGGAGGTCTCGGGGTCGAGTCCGGCGAGGGCATGGGTGTGTTTCAATGTCCGCAACAGACTTGTAAAGAAAGGACATGTGACGGGTGCAAATAACCTTAGTGTTGACGTACCCATAAAAACAGCGAATATTTACAATATTTAACAGTTTTATTTAATTATTTACATAAATGCTAACACAAATCGCAGGCAAATAGTTTTACTTTTTTGTTCTTGCTACAATATTTTACTTTTTAAATTTAATTTTGCAATAATAAATAAACACATAGCACGCCGTGATTTAGCAATAATTCCTTTGATCATAGCCGTTCCCGCTTTCGCAATACAGACTTTTCATAAGCTTTCCTTGCGTACTTTACTGCAAGCCAGTGTCAAATAAACTCAAAGACTTTAGAATTATTTTTCCCTTATTCTTTGGAATAGAGGAAGAGATTTCGAGGATAACTAAATATCGTACATATCAATATTGCCTGAAAGTCGTGTTTACGACCTCAAATTGTTCAGAATTCACTAAACAACATACTGGTATAATTGTCATATCACCTCGTTATTTTGAAACTCTTTTTAGTAAAAATGTTAACAATACTCATAATTATATAGGTACTTAGTATATAGTAATAAGTCATGTGTTTTGCTGTCTCCGGTCATAGCCTCCCTCCCAAAGTTGATGGTTTAGCGGTCTCAGCCCTTCAGCGTTGATGGTCTAGAACATTTCAAAGTGTATTTAAAGTTAAGTTCATGTGGCACAATTCAGAGTAAACTTTACAAGACAAGAAAAGTAATACATTAGATCCTCTTAAGCAAAATTATTTGGGGAGCTCTGCCCAAACATCATTAACATTGGGGGGCTCGAGCCCCCCCCCCCAAGCCCCATGAAGTCGGCGCCTATGGAGTGTACAGAGAATGGTTATAGCCAGAAGTGTCTTTAGTCCTCATGTAGCAAGTTTCTTAACATGCTTCCCTTTTCTATCTCTCTTTATCCCTCCTCCCATCTCCCTTTCTCAAACAAACAAAAACCAAATTTCTATCTCTCAACAATTTGACCCCGCGTGTCACATTTCTTGATATCTTCACACTTGATATTTGTGAACTGTTTACTAGGATAAAGGTGTGAAAAAAAGGAAGGTTACTTAAGAAGAAAGTTTATGAGCGAATACAAATTACGCAAGGCGATCGTCATTTTCAACACCTCGTCCGAGAGAGAGAGAGTCAAAATAACATCCTTTTTTTGTGGGGGAAAGACATGGCCAGCCGCAACGTGACTTGAAATCCTTATCAAGAACCGTTTTGTACGGACTTGTCCCCTCGTACATCATGATTTGATAGACGCGACCGTGTAACCGTTGCTGTATGCATGTGGAATTTGCAATTCGCCATGTTTAGCTAACATGGCGGGCGGGGGGATATTGAGACGTGGAGCGTGATTGATCGGCCGCTCGCGTCGGTTATAAATGTCTTCATTGCGAGTACAAGTTTCTTGTGCGGCCATTTGTCGCTCGAAGAATATGACTTGATCAGCGGGGCGCCGAAAGCATCAGGCGTCTTTATAGCGTTCGGTCACCTGTTTAGTGGAGCTTTCGTTGCATTCATAATGTTATTTATTGAATCGAGACGACGAGGTTAGTTGCCAGAGGGTTCAACCTCGAATACGAGCCTCACACAAAAGTTTCTTAATTTAAATGTACCGCCCTGGTAGACAATAGTGCGACAAACCGCCGCTAAGTGGTGCTGGAGTCATTCAATGTTGATAACTGGTATTGAACAAGGCTTAGGCAGCCATATCTACCATCGCAGTTAAAGGGAGGCGAGAGAGAGAGAGAGAGAGAGAGAGAGAGAGAGAGAGAGAGAGGAGAGAGAGAGAGAGAGAGAGAAGCGAAGTAGATCAAACACACACAGTGAGGCAGAGAGTTAAAGCAAACCGAGAAAGTTGGATAGATAGACAGGGCGAGAGGGTAGAATAAGATATATATATATATATATATATATATATATATATATATAGAGAGAGAGAGAGAGAGAGAGAGAGAGATAGAAAAAGTCAAAGAGTGGCAGAGAGACAGGGAGAAAAGTAGAGAGAGAAAGGGAGAGAGACAGAGAGAGAGAGAGGGAGACAGAGAGATAGAAAGTCAAAGAGTGGCAGAGAGACATGGAGAAAAGTAGAGAGAGGAAGGGAGGCAGAGCGAGAGAGCGAGAGAAAGAGAGAGACAGAGAGATAGAGAGAGAGAAAGTCAAAGAGTGGCACAGAGACAGGAAGAAAAGTAGAGAGAGAAAGGGAGGCAGAGAGAGAGAGCGAGAGAGAGAGAGAGAGTAAGAAAGAAAGAAATAGAAAAACAGACGCAGAGAGAAATAGAGAAGGCAGAGAAAAGGCAGAAACGCACACACGGAAGCAGATAGATAGACAGAGGGAGGGAGTAGAATGTGACAGAGAAAGATGCAGAGAGAAAGGAACAGAGAAGAGAGAGGCAGATAGAGCAACAGAGAGATGTAAAGAGGGAGCAACGAGAGAGGGGCATAGAGAAAAGGCAGAGAAAGATAGATAAGGAGTGAGGCAGGGACACACAGAGAGAGAGAGAACCATAGAGAAAAGGGAGAGAGAAACTGTAGAAAGAAGGAAGATGAAGAAGCAGTATCGGTGCCAGAGGGGAAAGGAGGAAAACACCCAGTTTCGAAGCCGACCTTTTGGACCGTCTCGTGTCAACTCACATGGACTTGTGAGGTCGAGGCTAGTCCGAACCACTATAGATGGGTCTCCACCGGGGGATGGAACCCGGGTCCTTTTGATTACAAGACGCCAGCCTTATCACTACACCATCTGGTATAGCGTAACATCATAGCACTACGGTTCTCAAAGGATGCCCTGGCTGGCTTACAGGGGCGCCGCGAAATGTTCCAATATTTTTATTTAACTTAAGGCAAGATATCTAACCACACTAACTGAGAGTTGCAATTGCTAGATAGGCCTACATTCTGACTTGAGCGCCGAGGAAAAATCTTGAAACACTAAGGGCGCCATGAAACAAAAAAGTTTGGGAACCCCTGTTCTAGTAATTGTAGCATAAAACATATCTTGAGTTCAGGCCATCCAATGTTTCTCAAGAGATGGCGCCACTGGGCCGGAAGGTGTGCTATAACAATTTGACGGTGAGGTAGAGCCCCCACTGTGGCGACGCCTATCCCCTCTATTGCACGTGCAGTGAATGTACCAAGAAAAATAACAATCCCTCAAATTTTACGCAACATCTCCCAGTAATGACGCCAGGAGGGCTACCTCCCACAAATCATGTAATATTTATTAGCATATTTAATGCGACCGTTTTCACAGGCTCAACTGGACACTATTAAGAAAAATCTTGTTTACTGTCTAAGAAAGACAGTTGCACCACCAAGATTGGAAATTCTGGACAAACCACCGTGCACGTGGGGGGGGGGGGGGAAATCCAGAAAAAAACTCTTCTTTGTCTCAGAGAACCTTCTAGGGGTATTTTGTCAGCGCTTAATGACATGTTTGGGTTTTATTTTTAACATGGCTTGATCCGAAAATATCTGATGACGTCAATGCCTGTCCTGAAGATAACCTGGGGGAAGGGGTTCAGTAATCTCCGAGGAAGACGTTTTTATATTCAGTCGACGGAAATTCCCCCCCATCAATCACTAACGGAACGCTTGAAAAAAAATATGAATGGCGTCCATTGTACAAGGAAAGTGGTTATGGAACAGGCTGATGGTCCAAGAAGCAACAGGTTGTCGGCTGGAAGATTGAAATTCAACACTGATCGAGTAAAAGGTTTCTCTGCTTCAATATAACTAAGTATTTATGTTCCATTTTCATCTCTTCTCTTATTGTTATTAACGTTGCTCGTCTAGATGATGGGACAGTGGCAAAGAATGTTGAGAGACAGACTCTTGAATGTTCAGGGTTCGAATCAAAGACTATTCCTGATCATTTATTTGTGAGTGTTCCTTCATTCTAGTAATTATTCATTCGCATCGCCACAGATAAGCTAAAGAGGAAGAACAGCGATGTAGAACTATGAAAATATTAAAGTTACAATACATCATAAGTAGGTTGACTTGCTTATAAAGAATTGAAAATAAATTAGATTGGCTCCTAGACGTTTCCAATATTCCTGCATTACTTTTGTTAAAAAAAATCCTGAAAGTAACGTAAATAAAGGTGGACGGCCTGTTAGCTCCCACCCCCCAGGATGTGTGTTCCGACATGACGCTCGTGTCTGAAATAGTGTACAATTGCATGGCAATTTTTGTAATTATTATAATCACTATATAACTGCAAGTACATAAAAAAAAACATCGATCCGACATTAATATGTTTTTTCGAGGTTTAGTGAATGATAAAACGTGTGTGACACTCGTGCAATGATTGGTTCTTACTTTTTATTAATGATGGTAATTTTTGTAACTATTATAATTAATGAATAACTACACCTATGCAAAAAAGCAAAGGAAGCAGTGGTTCAATAACAGAAAGGTTTTTGAATTTTACTGATAAAAAAGAGTGTGGGCTTGTGAGACCCCCCCCCCTCCCAGGTAAGCACGTTTCTCGTACGGTACGGGTGAGCTAGTTAATTTAACGAAACGGCCGTGTCCGAATCGGCAGCTGCTGACGCTCGACCCGACACCTGGCGTGAAAAGTGGTAGCTATATAACACGGGAACCTTTCGATCCGATATTATAATAGGGTTCATAAACTATGTGGAGAATAAGTGGCTCGTTTACGATTCGAATAATTTGTCCGGCTTGTGTCGGGAAACAAGGGGACAATGCACACGTGTAAGTCTGCCAACAGGGCAATAAACCAATACATTACGGACACGCTGGAAAATGCATCGTTGTCTGCTTCCCAAGACCGGAAATCATTGTTGACGCAACAATAACGCGGCTTTTCACCCGGTCGGAATGCGGGCGCAACCTTCGTACGGCATTGGTGGGCTTTCTCGATTTCATTACAAGCGCATTCCGTCGCGCCAGGTTGCGTCGCGTCGCCTTCCGCACACGATGCTCCTCTGTCTTTTCCCTGTTCTTCCCAGTTTCCTCCGCAGCCAGCCTCACAGCGTGCGAAAGGAGCGTTTCTACAGTCAGCGGCAAATGTGTTTAGATTTTGGATCCTTGCATGCACGCAACCCGAAACACACAATGATTCGGCGCCTTGCATAACCTGCATATGTCATTAACTGACACAAGGATAGTTTTCATGGTTTATTTTGCTTCGCATTTTTGTCACCTTTGGCTACCGACGAAGAGCACGTCGGGATTCGAACCCGGGATCCCTTGCAACGCTGTGCTAACCACTCCGCCAATGACGTCGCTTGCTCTTTCAGTGAGAAACATCATATTATAAATGTAGATACACGTGCGACAAAATTCCAACTTGAAATTTTTAAATAAATAAAAGAATAAAATGGAAGGGAATACTTTCGCTATTTTAATGTTCATCTAAGAAGACAAATTGGTTGGCTGGTAGGCGTAATGTGAGTAAATTATTATTCTGGCTGGCCATTCTAATTGTTTTCTAATGATAGGAATGCGTGGAACGAAGAAGGTAACAACAGAAATAAACATGAATGATCTCGGAGTCATTTGCGGTCACTTATTCAGTTTGCCTGTATTACTTATGTGCTTAATGGTTAATTTAACGTGCAGTATCCCAGCAATTGCGCTTCAAGTCAAAGCCTGTCGAAATGTCTTCATCACTGCATGAACATTTTGAATTAGAAAATGTAAATTTGAAGTAACTTTTATAGAGCCTACCGTAGCAGGCACCGGACGCCCCTGCACTAACTTTTTCTTATACAAGACAACCATATTCTGACCACATCCTGAATATCACAGATAAGGGTATATAAGCAGATCTGGAAGCAAGGCAAACCGGTGCACTGACCTGCTGGGAACGGCCCTTCGCAGGAAGTTTCGGAATAATACGTTGAGAGGCGCCACTCGAACTCTTGCTTCCACTTCTGCCACAAAAAGACAAGAGATGGCACTGGTCAGTGTCAATACGCTTTCCATAAAAAACTGAACCAAGCCCTTTTGCTAAAACTTCAACGGATCATCTTATTGTTTCACTTTAACAAATAGCAATTAAAATTTGATAAAATGCAATGAAAAACTCGGACGTAACTATTAAATATTACTAAAAATGAAATCTCCATATATTAATCACTTATTTATCTACATTCTTTGTTCTTTTTACACAGCATAATTTCGTATTAACAGTATATTATACATCATATTAATTCAACACAACATTCTCGAGAAATATAACTAAAAAACAATTAATAACATAAATAATATACACTACAGTCCAGATTAACCGAATTTCCGGGTTAACCGAATCTATATAAAAAAGCCGTTACCCGTGCGTGACCGTGTTTTACACGGCTTTTTGTACCAGAGCCTTAATGTTACTGTAATTCATGTTCTTGAGTTAAATGACTACGTATTATTGTAAGCTTTTTGTTTATGCCTACACGATGAAATACATATGTACTGTACGAGGGTCACTATTTATATTTTGAGCCTAACAATGAAAAAATCAGGAATTTAACATTGAAAACTGCTTTATTGTTTTTCGAAGTATTCTCCTTTATGGTCAATACACTTTTGCATTCGTTCGAACCATTTGTCAAAGCAGTTTTTCCAATCTTCTTGAGACACCTCCATAATATGGTTTTTGAACGCATCAACGGAGTCTTCCGCCGACGAAAATCGTTGTCCACGCAATTTATTCTTGACAATCGGGAACAAGAAGAAGTCATTGGGTGCCAAATCAGGACTGTACGGCGGATGACCCATCAATTCGATTTTTTTGACTGTCCATAAAGTCGGTTGTTAGACGAGATGTGTGACAGCTGGCATTGTCTTGATGAAGAATGATCCGACGGCGTTTGTTTGTTTTCCGTATTTGACGTAAGACCTCTGGCAAACACATTGTTGTGTACCATTCAGAGTTGACCGTTCTACGTTCCTCTAAAGGCACAGTTGCCACATGACCAGTTTTCCCGAAAAAACAGGCGACCATTTGTTTCGATGTGCTTCGAGCGCGAACAACTTTTGTTGGATTGGGTTCATCTTGAAACACCCATACAGTCGACTGCTGTTTACGTTCCGGCTCATATGCATATATCCATGATTCGTCACCTGTTACAATCTTATATACGTCTTTTGAAGCACCACGATTGTATTTATTGAGCATTTGTTTGCACCAATTGACGCGAGCGTCTTTTTGAGTTTTTGTCAAATTGTGTGGGATCCAACGAGAACATACCTTTCTCACAGCTAAATGATCATGTAATGCTGGTGGAACTACTGCCTATGGCCTATGGTTGCCTCAATCTCACAGTATGTCACATGACGATCTTGCAGTATTAGGTTTTGCACAGCATCAATGTTTTCTTGAACAACAACTGATTTTGGACGACCTTCGCGAATCTCGTCGGTGAGCGAATGGCGGCCACGATTAAATTCGTTATACCAGCGTTTCACAGTGGCAAAGGATGGGGCTTCATCGCCGAATGTGGAAGTAAGTTGATCGATGCACTCTTGTCTTGATAATCCACGTCGAAAATCGTAAAAAATCATCGCACGAAAATGTTCACGAGTTAATTCCATTTTATTGTTGTCGCGCAATCTCCAAGGCAACATAAACAACACAAATGAAGCTATTGACAAAACATTTGAAGTACGTTATGGTCAATAATGCCAGACGATTCCGTGCAAACGTCAAATCGCGCCTAACTTCAATCAGTGTTGCCAAGGCTCAAAATATAAATAGTGCCCCTCGTATATCAAAATACTGTACGTAATGAAATGTACGTACTGTACATATAAAAAACCTTTATTCCGGTTTAACCCAATTTTCGTTCAACCGAAGCATTATCGGTCGTATCAAATTCGGTTAAGCGGGACTGTTGTATATTATACATAATGCTTATTAAACAATAAATTAAGGAAATGAGAATTTTTGGGTCAGTCACAAACTAAAATGGACCATTTAAAATTGGGCTCAATTTTGTATCTCCGCCCAAAACATCAGAACTAAACCTATTAAAAAGCAGGCCATAAGAATGGGCTTTGCTAGCCAATAAAGCCGTTACTCTCCTGTCCTCATTGTTGAAAGTCAACCGCTCCAACAATGCGGATCCTATGCCGTGACAATGTGCATTGTTGAGCACAGTTTCTGTGCAATCGCTTACACCCCGGCGGTGCCTTTTGTGAACTACACGCAACCGATGGTGATATCCCGGAAACCTAAATTGGCGGCGAAGGACATGGAAAATTGTGCAGCAGCAGGATATTTATTAACATTTTCACGCTTTCTATCCTACGCGGAACAAGAAGAGCCTCTTGGGGATCTTCTTTCGGTTTGTTTGTTCGTTTGTGACGGGGAAGTGAACGGAAAGGCGCTCCGAGGGGCCACGTCGTGCTCAAAGAATGTCTTGTTATCTGTGGTTCCGGAAATTTAAAAAAAATGGGTTTTTAAAAACTCCGCCGGAAGGCGGTTGACGTAATCAGATGCAATAACATCCGAAGGATTCGGACATAACGGTTACACTGACGAATATCCATATAAAAGAGTTATGCTGACGAAGAATATTCATATAAACATTTATACTGTAGAAAAATATCGATATAGAAGCACTGTTGTACCTACGGTGGGGCTACAGCCTTTCCTCAAATTGAAAAAAAAAAAAAAATCAAAATTTTGAAATAAAGCAGAAAAGAACTCTGGTTGAAACTAAAGTGGTAACTGAAACCCTTCCTTGAAATTATTATTATTATTCTTCTTATTATTATTATTACTAATATTGTAGACGTTTATGCTGCTGTGAACAGTATCAATACCTTATGTCTCCCAATTACAATTCCTTGCCTTTGAACAATCTTTAAACGAGGTTAAAAATTGTAATTAGGAAATATTTTACAGTATGTCCTTCCCCGCTCCCCCAGGCCCGTAGCCAGAATTTTATTTCGGGGTGGGGGCTCGTCCCTTATCAGCAGCGGCCATCTAAAGACACAAAAGTGAAGGGTAGAAGCCCTGAAGATGAATTTCTCAGCACATTACAACTAAGGAAGTGAAATTAATTACTACTATACACTATTTCAAACTATTTCAACTACACAATTTCAACCCCCTCCGAAAACAAAATCCTACGTACGATAGTGTGTAGAAGAGCCACGTTGACGAAGAATATCCACAGCTGACAGGAAATATCCACATAAAACAGTTATATTGAAGAAGATTATTCTCACAAAAGAGTTGTACTCTCGGAGAATATCCACATGAAAGAGTTATGCAGACAAACAATATCCTCATGAAAGAGTTATGCAGACGAAGCATACATATATAAATTAGTTATGTTGGCGGAGACTATATTTCATTATAAAACAGTAATACTGACGAAGAATATCCATATATATAGCAGTTATACTAATGGAGAATATTCATATAAAACAGTAATGCTGACGGAGAATATCTATATGAAGCAGTTGTGTTGGCGAAGAATATTTACATAAATAACATACACGGCAAGTTTCAGAATTTTACATATAGAATATACAATTTTGATTTAAGCCTCCGGACTAACTATATATCTGGTGATTACAATTCTTCCTATATCTCTACAAAGGGCCGGATTGAGACGAAATTGGGCCTGAGTAAACTGTTTAACGTAAAATTGATAGCATTAACTTGAAGTCTTCGGTGAACAATAAACATAACGACGTTATAGTTACGTCACAGCGCAAAGAATAATAGTAACTGTATAATAAGTAACGCTGTGTCTAGGCGTCCGAAATTGGGACTCCAAATTTCATTCCAAGATTTGTTTTCAGGTTACTATAGCAAAAGAAAACTGTTCAGCATTCCGTTGCTTTTCTGCAAAGTTTGTCTAATGGCGACGATTATGATGAGCGACAAATGTTGAAATTGATACACATTAATTTATGCAAGGATTAAAACGAAGTTTTTACAAATTTGAAAATCGTCGATGTTATTTTCGTAGTTTTATGTAGGTTAATATTTAAATATTTCATAATTCGAGGGGGGTCTCCCCTGGGTACGGGCCTGTGTCTACATTTACAGCACTGAAATACAGTGTAGGCCAAATTCATCTACGTGTCTACATAAGCACCATCCTTTTGCACTGACCTAATTCTTCAGAGGCAGTTTCTAGAACTTAACAAAGACAACATTTGCAAGTGTAATGTATGTTGCCTGTCTAGTCTTAGCCAGATTCAAGTAGACTTTGGTCACTTTCGGAACTAGCGAACACTGGAAGGGAAACAAACGCAATTTCCTGGAGCTTTGACGGTTATCCTTTGCGAACGAAACCTCAATTTAACCACAACGTGCGGGGAAGAAAATTATTTGAGTTTGAAACTCACCACTTAATCGAGAACTAACTGCATCAAGCTCAGCCAACGCAGTTGAGAAATGTCATGTATAATTCCACAACTACAAGTTGGGTGCATACAGGTGACGCAATAACTGGTACTCGCATCCTATTGGCTGACCAGACTATTTTCTGCACGATGCAGCATCTTAGATCTTAGACAAAAAGGACAGAAAGTGGTTTTCACTATATTCGTGCGCATCGTAATGAAAATAAATACCATGACATAGTAGATGCAAATGCAAGAAAAGCTAGAACCCAGGACTATGTAACACCTCTTCGATTACCTTGTACAGATCTCTTACCCAGAGTAAAATATAAGTTACAAAAGCAATGGCAGGAGTGGTGCAAAATAGAGCTACAAAATACCACATCCTATAAGCGGCACGCTCAAGTCGGAAATCATAGACCTTGGTACCAAAACATGAATCTACCTCGGGCAGTGATTGTTTTTATATTAAGAATGCGAACAGGTCATGTATTAGTAAATCAATATTTGTCTCGTCTAAAGATTGTGCCATCAACTTCCTGCCAATGCGGAGAAGCTAATCAAACACTTAATCATTTATTTTTTTAATGTCCCTTAAGTCAACAACACCGAGACTCTTTATATAAAAACTTACAACATGCAAAGGTTCCATTTCCGATATCCTTATCTACATTAATATCTGAACCTTGCATTGCAATTATTTGGATTCTTTATAGTTTCGCTAGAAAACATAGGTTTACAATCTGCTCAGCCATGATGACCCGTACGACAATTCAAATCAATAAGACCTCGTTCCATAAGAGCAGAATGGACTACAACACTCAATAAGTCATTAGTGTTTCGAAGAAAGTGAAAATATTCAACAACAGTTTGGAACATATAGTCTATAATAACAATAATACCTCAATTCAGCAACTTTGGCTAGAAATCGCAAACGCGGTGTGAGCCAAAAAATAAAGAAGGAGAAGGCTGACCTGGAATTACTTTGAAATCTTGATAAACAGAGCACCAACTGCACACTTCTTTTGTTTTATTACATACGATATAGGGGTTTATAGGTACAAATGGATGACATAACAGTGACAATCCATCAAACGACAGGATACATTACTCCAAACAAATAAAATACCAAATGCACTTGGTTTAACAAAAGATAAGTCTACAACATACACACACAATCACACACAAACACACATGGCACAAAATAAACAATGAAACATTACAAAATGTTCCAGAAATGAAATATATGGGAGTAATTTTACTGCAATATATCCAACGAAGAGGGGAAAGCGCCAATCAAATACTTTAACACTGCTTGATTGATTGATTTGATTTATTTTTTTAATTCGCATTTCTGCCCTGTTTGGCTAGTCGCTAAGATGAGGATAAATGATAATATGATGAAATTGATGAAGCGACACTCACAAAGAACACCCTTGCCCAGGCCGGGATTCGAACCCAGGACCCCTGGTGTCGTAGCGCTACGTGCTAACCACTCCGCCGAGGAGGTGGGCTTTTTACACTGCTTGTTTCTGTGAAATAAACTTCCTTAAACTTTAAGCATCGTATTTACTCGTGCTACACCTTGTTTATTTTTACCATGTATATGTTTTATTTGTTTGTTATTTTCACAGTAATATTTTTGATTGATTTGTTTGTTTTAATTTAATTGTTGTTATTAAATTCATAGTTTTTGGCTGTGTTGATTAAACTCAATACCGGAAGCGGAAGATATTTCCGGTATCGAGAGATATCTAGAACTGTCTAATCTTTTGTTGACTAGGTTGCTAGGGCAACAGTGTGTGAAAAGAATGAAAGTAGTTTTGAGTTGCGCGAGATGACTGTTTTAAAAGTAAAGAAGCAGCTTATTGAATTGTGTTTGCGTAAGTGAGTATAGTGCTATTATATATTACATGGCAGTGAATGTTTAAAGTGATATGATCTTAATAAACCTTGTACAACGGCAATGAGTTAGTTATTTTTTTCTAACTACAGGTGATGAGAGTGCTCAGTGTAGTCTCAACATAAAGGAGAGTCTCATAACTCTGCCGCACACGGGGATTGGGCATGTGACGTGGTAATCCTGTGCCTTCCACCAAAAGGAACGTCACACTGGTATGAGATAATTCCTGACTTCACCAAAAGCCTTTGACGTTGAGAGCCATTTTCTTTCAGGTGACTGAAGATGAATAAGTAAAGAGAATGACGATCAAGAGCTCATATGGGTCTTTCGAATCACTACGAGGAGAGGCGAAAGTGTCGGAAGGATAGACAATCATTATACAACACATGAGTTCCTCCAGGCACGAGTGCACCGCACCAAAAAACATCGGCATCTTTTCCCGTACTTCCTAGAGCACGTGGACATCTTCGTTCGGCTTCTCTAGAAAGGGTGAAAGCGTTGCGGTGGATGTCAGAGGTCGCGAACGTGACCAGCATCCCTCCGGAGCCGATGGCCATCACACATTGTCATTCACACACTCCTCTCCAGAGAGAGAGGAAGAAGAAAAAGACAGGATTTGTTATGTGTACCGATACATTCACCCGGGAGACAATGAGGCTTCTGAAAACAGGTTTTGCAGCGGTCTGTACGAGGAAGGGATCTGCAACCAAGGAATGCAAAATCCACTGTTACCTCTCGCCTGTCATTACTGCCAACTGGTAATGATATCTCTTGTCTCGTCTTCAAGAACCAGCCGCTCGGAAACCAATTATCGTATCTCCTCTTGGGATGTTCCTGGTGCTGCTAAACAGGCACTGCGGGCAACTGAGACCATCCACCTCTGGTAGCGGAGCCTGTTATTCCATTGCTCAACTTGCACGTATCGAATGAAAGAGCACAGTCGCTTATCTTATGAAGCAAAATCAAATGTTTCAACACGGCTTTATATCCAATGAAGAGGAGTAAGCACCAAATCACAAGCTTTAAGACTGCTTTATATCTGACGAAAAGGAGTAAGCACGAAATCAAATGTCTAAGCACTGCTTTATATCCGAGGAAGAGAAGTGAGAATCAAATAAAATGTCGAAACACGGCTTTGTGTCTGAGGAAAAGGGGTGAACGACAACTCGAAAGTTTTAACATGGCTTTATATCCGTCGAAAAAGGTTAAACGCCAAATCTAATGTTGTACACTGCTTTATATCCGACGAAAAGGGGTAAGCGCCAAATCAAATACTTTAAAGCGGCCTTATATCCAACAAAGAGGGGTAAGCGGCAAATCAAATGTTTTAACACTGCTTTATATCAGATGAAGAGGGGTGAACGCCAAATCAAATGTTTTAACATGGCTTTACATCCGTCGAAGAAGGTTAAACGCCAAAACAAATGTTTTAACACTGCTTTATATCAGATGAAGAGGGGTGAATGCCAAATCAAATGTTTTAACATGGCTTTATATCCGGTGAAGATGGTTAAGCACCAAATCAAATGTTTTAACACTGCTTTATATCAGATGAAGAGGATTGAGCGCCAAATCAAATGTCTTAACACTGCCTTATGTCTGAGGAAGAGGCGTACTTATAACAAAGTAGCATATTACCTTTGGATCAGGCGATTCTCTATACTTTCATCTGTTATGGGACAAAATTAAATACATCAACTTTTAAATAGACATGGCATTATTCAAATTAAAGGAGGGAGGAATTATGAAAAGTTCACTTTTCGAGTGTACGTTTTCGTTGGGTTGAATGTTTTAAAAATTTACACAAACAGATGAAAAAAGGAACATGCGTTTTCAGTGATTAAATTTTCATGAAAATAGAATGCAGTGCAAGGCACTGGCTGAAAATATTCACTGTTCATAAATCAATATTGAACAAGAAATAAAATATACATTAGATATTAAAAGATTAAAATTTTTATTGGCATTAAAAATGAAGCATAGTACTGAAGAGGAATTTTTATGTTCAGTGAAAATAGAATGTAGCAAAGTGTATTCAAAGATAATGAAGCTTTCAACTAATGAAGGAAGCACAGTATCGCAACTAAATTTCTTGATTGTCTTAATTGTTTTAAAACTTTTATTAAAATACCATGAAGCTTTGTTTCCATGATATGAAAAACTCAATATGCTGACCGAGGCAGAAATTTATTTTATTATAAAACATAAACTAAACGTAACGTTTCGTTCATGTTTTATAATAAAATAAATTTCTGCCTTTGGTCAGCATATTGAGTATTTTTATTAAAAGTTGAAGGAACTTCAATGCAGCACAATATATAATCATGAAAAGGATAGGTAAAACTTGTCCCCGTTATGCACTTCTGCAAGGTCTTAAAAACAATAAGATAAATTTGCTTAACGATTTCACCCTGCATCATACAAGAAGGCTTAAAATGGGCATTGCATATCATTGTGGTGACGTGTACAAGAGAAGCAGGTTCTGTGCACAACAGGTTCATACATAACTAACTTTGAAAGAGCTTGAGAAGTATTCATGACACGAGAGAGGGCCTTAAAGTCTATGAGCTTCTTATTTCAAGGAGGTGGCATGTACAAAGAGTAAAAAAACAATGAGTACAATCTGTCTCATATTTTGAAGATACGTCTTCTCTGTATCCTTAATGGCTGACGGATGTATGCCCTGAGACATGTGCTTACGAATTTTATGCAGAATCGTGACTGTGGAAGACTAAACTGACCGAGCATGTTAAGACATGAAATTGCCGTGAAGATTAGTTCTTAAGAAGGATCATCACCATACATTACAATTTTCACATGCCTCTTCGTCATTGGTTGGTGGCGGAGCCAAACTTTCTGGCCCGGGGGAGGATCATCTTCAGAGATTTGGGTGAGCCACATCTTGAAATAGAAATAAATGTTCACATAGTTATCACGTGATGAAAAGAAGTAAAGCTCCTATCATAACATTATTTACATATTTTTTTGTACTTTTTAGACAAAATTTGCCTATTGCACTTTGATAGGGTGAGCAAAGCCCATTCTGGCCACCTGTTCGGACAAATTGTCATTTTATATTAATCTTATTGCCATGCTAGTCTGAGCATGCGCAGCGCGTGTTGAGCCGAATGGAGAGAACGGAAGTGCAAGGAGTTGTACGCATCGTCATTTGCATGCGCATTTGTGGGGAATACTTCATCGTTTTTTGTGTATTCAAAATTCATCCGGTCATTAAAGTGTAAGTAATTTACAATACATGTTTCATTTGAGCCAGAGAGTAATTTAAATACTCGAAATCACGCACCCAGGAACTAGGGAGTTTGCACGTTGTATTCCGCCATGCTGCAACCCGTAATAATCCCTTTGGCAAAGCCTCAACTTCTGATTGGATGTTCAGTGGATTTATTTTCCTTTATCATTGCAATTAGTCAAAAGTTGTAGAAATGTGACGTCATATAACTAAACACAAATTTAAAGCTTTCCAACTAATAAATAACAACAGCAACAAAAAATCCGCTTATACCCTGTGGAGCAAGCGAACGAAAACACGTCCTCTACGCAAGTGCTGACTCGAGAGCGCTCTACAGTTATGCGTTGTTCCACAGACTCCTGGAACAGACTGTACACTCGCTGGCAATAAAAATGGGACTCCTAGATCCTGAAATAGTCGCTTCCCTGCAAGGCGTTGTGTGTGTTGCCTACCTCTACGTCGGTGGTAGAATACTTATCGCCGTCGAGTTAGGCAACACGCATAACGCTATGCATGGAAGCGGGCATTTCAGGAATTAGGTGGCCTAGTTTTATTGCCGGTGAGTGTACATATTAACGGCATATATAGATACACAGAAGATACGAATCAATGAAGACATAAAGCAGATATGGAGCACGTTAAAACAACAAATTTTCATTTAGTTTTACTTACCTTTTCTTCCATTTTTGGCTAACCGCGACGATGGAGATGAAAGATCATGAGATGGACAGGACACGACACAAACCTCCATGGACGATTATACTGGCTGTGAATCCAGACGCCAGAGCCTCGTTAGCTTGCAAAAATGAGCCCAGAGTGCATTACCTGGAAGAAAAGATGAAAATTTGACTACCTTCAGACAAAATCATATCTTACACAACAATACAGTAACAATTGGAATTAAATAATGTAAGTGCTCACACTTTCTTAACGACTTTCCAATTATATTAATTATGAATTTGGTAAAAGTTGATGAAAGATTGTGTTTACTTAATACTCTGCTAAATGTGAACAAGGGCAACACGAATTGAGAACTTTCAAAATGGGGTTACGTTCTGTGACGTCACCTTTGTATGAGACTCATTTGCAATGAAAATATAGCTGACGAGAATATATTCCGAGCAAAAGAATCACTTCATTTGCAAAGTTTTATTTCAACAATATACAATCAGATAACAAGCCTGCAGTTGTTGAGAACTAATTGCTGGTGTACGAAATAAAATTGTATTTCTTTGTTGATTCAACGTCTCATATTCTTCAAAGCATTAATATTAATTACACAAAAAGCAGCATAATTTCATGCACAATTGTCGTGGAAACATTAGTCGAGTTTGGAAGTGTATGTTAAGTAATTAGCTACGTATCTGTTCAGTTGTTTTACACGTAACCAATCACATTATCTCGAGATTTACAATTTATACCATTGCACCGACTCATACATGGTTTATGGTTTCTGTGTATTGCATGTACACGAGAAATGAGGTCATAATTATTTATTTATTGCGAGATTACGGAAGCAAGGTAAATCATTATTTCCTAAGTTGCTTAGTATATAATCGAAAATTTGAATGGGGAAACTGATGTAGGTAAAACTTTGATATTTACTCCATTTTTCAATTTGGGGACTTTATAATATTTCTTCATTACACAAATGGCGACGATTGATTCTTGTATTTGCATTTTCGTTATTTAGTGTTGCTTTGTTGCCACTGTTTGCCAATCGTGATGATAAGCATAAGTGAGGATTAGATCAAATTTATGAAGGATCACTCACAAAAAAACCGGTACTCGAACCCGGAAACTTCGCCACTATGTCACTTCTCCAGTGAAAGACGCAGTGAAATTGAAACTTAAGTGAACACAGTCATCATCTCCATGTTAAAATGTAGTTTAGTCTATCTTGCCAAAACAGTGATACATGAAAATGAAACAGATGACTTTGGGCTGAAACTGCCAGGACGGATATTTTACATACGATTATTGTCACATTAAAATGATATCCCATTGTGTACGCTCCAGGGTGGGAGACTTGTAAGAGTACAGTGGGATCCATAAGTATTGCTCAGCAAATTGTCCATGACTATTTTCGTTGGTTTTTATCTTCATCCTATGTATTTTTAAGGATTGTATTTTTACGTATACTGGTTCAGAGGTTGTAAGCAGATTGTTTGGTATTTTGTGTCAGTTCTTGAAGCTCTCATTGCATAAAACAATGGGAGTAAGCGTGGTGATGGACAATTTGCTTAATAATACTTATGGATCCCACTGTACAAGAGACCGAAAGTGGTTCCATGCAATACTTCAAAACACACACACTCGTATCAAGTATTGTGAAATCCTTTAGCGAAATTGTCATTGTGATTTTTCAAATATCCCAACGTGGATATTTTTATGGGACATTCCACGAAAAGTGGTCCTTCTCCATGTAAATAACAAAATGAATTAACATGGAAATTATTATTGCTTTTAATTGCATTAAGGTTTAGATGTTTGTGACTGCATATAATTTGCACATTTCACCAATACATGCTTCACAGACAAATAAAATCGAAATTTCTTTATTTTTAAAGCGTCACACACGTAACGCACTTTTGTTAATGCTTTCCATGCATTCAGCCTATGCCATCATACTCAAGTTTTTTTTTCAATTTGTTAGCAGACGAAACAAATTACTTCATAATTCTGTAAGATCCTTTCATTATGAGTATTTTAATCCAATCTCAAGCCTAGAACCTTAAATTTTGGGTGTAAATTGTCACATGAGACTTAACCAAACAAATGAGTAACTATATTCTTATCTGCATTTCAGGTAAATAAAACAAAATAAGAATGATAATCACTCGAGTGCTCTTGTGCATCACTTTTATCATATTATGTAATATTACTCCATCAAAGAATGACTCAGAAAACCTTCTGCGTTGCGTTGACCAAATTCTCAAAATGTATTTCCAAACCACACGAACAATAGTGGTTTATTGCGATAATGAGTCAGCTGAAGTAACTGATCTGATTGGACGAAACTTTACAAGACCTGCGACGATGATTCATGACACCCACATCTACACCAAGCACTAATTTATACATATACATTGCAAGAGAATAATATATTAACATTAACTGATTCCAAAAGTGTATTGAATTCAATACAGTCTAATTACGATTCATTACGATACATTATAAACTGTATAAAACCTTTACAGAATTAAGGAACAGAGGAAAGATAATTCATTTAACCTGGGTTAAGGCACATTTTCAAAATTTGGGGAACGAAATAGTAGATTTGTATGCAAAACAAGCAAGGAAAAATTCAACTTGTCCTGGAGTTGAAAACATGATACATAAATTTTTTGCCGAGGGTGAAGAAAAAGTTGAAGGGAAACTGGAAGGAATGTTGCAAAACTGAATTTCAAAATGCGGGCAGTTTTCATCAGATGATACCTAATTTCAATAGAATCAGGTCCTGGTTTCCAAAAGTTCAAGGTACAAGGAATGTGATAGTATTGCTAAATCATATTAGGACATACAACTACTAAAATTCATTTTCAAAATATTCGGATTGTTCAAAACCCAAACTGTACATGTTGCAATAAGGAAGATATACACCATATTATATTCGAGTGTAATAGATACACACAAGAAAGAGAGACATTCTATAAAACTCTTATAAACTGTGCAATTCCTCTTCCTCAGTGTTTGGAATCATTGATTTGTGAACCTAACCTTAAAGTTGGATATATATTGTTTTCATTTTTTTAGGAAATATGGAACATCACTATAAGAGTAATCTGTATCAACAGTGGATTAAAAAAATAATGTAGAAAAAGTAAAAAAATAAATATATAAGTTTATGTACAGCACATTGATATGGGAAAAACTGCAAAAAGCAGTAATCCCAAATAATGTTTTAAAAAAAATCTTAAAATAATGTATTATATATTATATTATATTCGCGTTACAAGTTGAAGTTGTGTAAATCAGTTTAAGTGAAAACGATGAGCAACAGGTCTACAACCTTCAAACAGCTGTTAACTAATCGTAGATCGTGCAGAAACTGTAGATGAGTTCGTAATGTTCATACTGAAGCTTCAACAGTGTTTGAAAATGTGTAACGATTAGACAAAAAAGTGGAGTAAGCTTGGTGACGTTACAGCAGTAAAACAGCCATTAGAGCTTCGAAGTGATTCGTCAAACTGCTTCCAAGTTCACGATAATACAGGAACCACGATTTGGGTTTTTAGGGAAGTGATCTAATTAAGAAATGAATCACAGTTGGTTACAAACTGTACACAAGTTATCAGTACTTTTAGCCACTTGACACCTTGTAAAATGTTTGACCAAACTGTGTCTTCGTAGAAGTGCAAATGGAGAACTACAGGGTGTCCAAGAAGTCTCCGTATCCCTAGATAATATTACATAGTGCAAACTACCCCTATATACATATATATAATGTCACCTTGTAATCAAGGGGTCCCGGGTTCGAAACCCGGTGGAGGCACATAGTGGTTCGGATCCCACTTTAAACTGTAGGTCCACTCCCGATTAGCCTTACTGGGCATAAAGTGGAGTTAAAACAACAATTCCATCAATCAATAAATAAATATATGTTTGTATGTATGAGCAGGGTTACACAAAACTTAAAATAATTCACGTGCCATCCATTTTTTCTCAGGAGCTAGCATATTATGTGTGTGTGTGTGTGTGTGTATTTGCAAATACGGGATATGAAAACCATGAATCGAACTAAGATAAAGGCACACATTATGAAATTTGATCCTAAAACATTAAATTTATTAATTAATATAATATTGGATAAAAAATAATTAATTATTTCACTGGAGTGTCCTCCTAAAGAAGGCTCTACCTATAAGAGCATGAATAACTATTAATTATGCAATATATTCAATTCATATATACGACCAACAACTCTACCATATCACTGCAGACTTTTAAAATTCATCTAGCAACAGTGCAAACATTTATAATGGTATGTTTATTACTCTGATTTAATAATACAGTTGTATATATGATACAGAAAAGACACGAAGATTAAAACGCCCATACTGTACTCGTTTTCTTGAAGTAATGAAAATTTACGTAAAAAAAAAACATTGAATTTGAAGAATCACGCGCCAGGTGAAAATTATCAGGCGCCATGTATTTATGTAGTCCTGTACATGACACATTGATCTATTACCACATGCATGTACCGTCAAACGGGATAACTTCGTCTTTGAGGGTAACTTCGTCATGAGACCGATAGATGTCGTTAGGAGTCACATGCTGGTGAAACAAAGGGAGTGTGAAGCCTCACACGTGCAGTTGTGGAGCGGACATGAAGGGAGGAAGTGTGTTGTGTGCTTTGGCGCTGTTTGCAGCATCTTCTCGTGTACGATGCCAAGGACATATAAGAAGGTAGTTTGGTGGTCGGAAATATCAGAACTATACCTCCGATCAAGGCTTTACGACTGATCGGAAAGGGACAAACGGTCGCGGAAGCGTGACGATCTTACTTCTTCATGGGGTTAATTTTGACCTGCTAGGAACGTAAGCAGAGATGACGAAGTTCCTTCATTTGCTGGGGTAACTTCGTCACGAAAATGCTGACGTATTTGCCCACCGTAATATTTTGGAATTTCTTTGATATTCCTTCAGTACATTTGTAAAGGACGAAGTGTTCCTCGCGTATAATTTTCGTGTTGTCACTCGCCACGGATTTTGCAGGGCGCATTGGAATATGCCAAAATCTGTAAGAAGTTAGCCCGTTTGGCGGTATCTATTTATTTACATTATAACGTACTTGTGAATTTTACATTACGTTACAGTATATCGTTTACCCAGTGCGTTGTCGTTCATGTACCCACACACACGTCACTAATGCACGGACATGAAAATAGGCGGCTGGGCAGAATTGCGCTGTTGCCACATGTGGGAAAAGCAAAGCGCGAGCGGGACAAAAGTTGCTGGTGCCCGCGCACTGTGTGGCAACGTCAACCGGGCTGCGTTGCCTAGTTCGAGCGTCAGACTGAACTCTCTCCGGGGAACTTTTGCGTCGTCCCCGACCTTTCGAGCAAATACTGTCAGTTTGTATCACGTGGATTACAAAGACCAAATCTACAACGAGATCTTTCATTCTCTGAAACCTCAGAACACACGGGGGTTGTGCTCCGACGTGGCAACAGCACGAACATTTGCCACCCGCCTCATTTCATGGTCCTGCGTTTAGCACCTCCTCAACCTTATAAATATGTCCGCTTACATCAGCAACAGGCCGGCCCCCGTGACGGAGTGGTTATCATATTTCACTACGACGCCAGAGGTCCCGGGTTCGAATCCCGACCTAGGCATGTATGTTTGCGAGCGTCCATTCATCAATTTCATCATATCATCACTCATCCCCATCTTCGCAAATTAGCGAAAAGTGGCACAAAAAGCGAAGTAAAATAAAGCAAATCAATCAATCAGCCACGGGGCATCAACTGCCATACGAATTCGCAGTGACGCGAAAACGAAATCATTCCCAAGGAACCGAATGCCGGGCAATTTTTAACAAGGTCGCATCAGGATGCATGCATGAAGGGGTACGGGGACATCCCGGACATAACTGTATATTAAGAGATTTGAGGAGAGGCCTAGATTAACTCTTCGAAGCCGAGACTCTCAACTCGTCTCGATCAGTGGCGACTCTTGGTTTTTTTGGAGTGTAGGAAGAAGTTATGGGAAACTGAGGAAGGTTTGAAAAATGCGTTCAATTACAGTCGCACAAATCGCTCGTACTATCCATTGCATTTAGAATGTTACCTGCAGGGAAAGGCGCCCTTGCCCCCTTGAACCATGATTTTTTAAAATGTGAACCTATAGAAACCAACGAAAATAGTATTGACGATATTTCAGATTTTGCTAGAATTTCGATTTTGTCCCCGCTCCCTGTCGTGTGGATTGAGGATAATGAAAAGTGCTGCTTAAACTCTGAAAATATGCTAAATGCTTCTAAATTGTGCTAGGATTTATTATTAATTACTTTTTTCGGATAACTGCAGTTTTAAGATCAATTATGCATATACTTTTCGAGTTTTGAACTTGCGTTACTTATTATTCACTACACAAAATTGTGTAGAATGGCTCAACAAACGGAATGGGTTCAGCATAGAACTTGAAACGGTTTGAGAAAATGGTTTGTTTACCCCCAACCATCTATCGATTTACTACCGTAAAATCTCTTCAGGAACAAAATCGAGAGGATAAAGAAAAGATAGAGGATGGATCGTCGCATGGTTGTAAAAAAAAAAAAATGCGTGTCGCTGTGCCTTTTATTTGAAACAAGTCCGCTGGCGAAGTACAAATAAGATTTGGACGAAATTTTATTTCTATTTCCTGAAAACCTATTCCTTTGAATTCGACTTCCCTGTCCCAGGGAATTGCTGATTATGCTAGATTTGTCCATTATGCCAAAAGCAGGATGCTAGGGGCCAACGAAGATCAAACTGCGCTACGTTTAGTATCATTTTGATGGGGTTGGAAGCACTGATTGAGGAACCCCTCGATGCTTCCTCACTGGATCTTTAAAAACCGCAACCTTCCCCCCCTGCCCCTTCTCCACTCCTCACCCATCTGTCTGTAGGATGACCGCCGATGTTCCTCAGCGAGCGGCAGCCAAGCCTGTGTGTGCATCTTCTTTGTGGGCTGCGGCTGGAAGAAGCGGAACAGTCGACTCTTGCGCTCATAATTTTATAACGCGCATTATTATTAAACTCCTAAAAAGTAGAAAACTGGAAGCAAGTATAAATGAACTCTAGGAAGTTCCTCACTTCCTACATGGAGGAATCGCCCCTGCTCTCGATAGCATCCATATTACTCAGCAACTAGTAATGCTACGGCGATAAAACTTGCACGTAGAGAGCAGCACGAAAGACTGGTGTAGCACTCACAGCTGCGATTTCAGTCCGCCATCTTCTTTTTTTTCAATTCCGATGGTTTTTCATCTCGGGCTGCTTCTGTGATGTTCATCTGCGTCGGCACTTCGCATTCCGATCTGGTAATGAACGCACGTTTTTGTTCTTTTTAGTCTCATTCACCAGATGGTGCGTGGCTTCAAGCAGCTCCTTGCTTCTGCCTCTGAATGAACGCCTTGTGTTCGGTCAAGTGGATGGAGTACAGCAACCGAAAGAGAGGAATTTTCCGATCGTTTCAAAACTCAACACCGCAATCGCTGGAAAATTTGATTCCTGTCATGGTTTGTGACGTTCACTAGTCAATCATTTGCACGATTACATTTCGTTCATAAATATTTGAAACTAAAACGTGAAGGTGAAGACACAACTTCTATGAAATAACTGAGCAATATGCAGTTCACTATTATATATTTCCAATTCCATTTCATCCATTGCTACATAGTGACTATTGATTCTCGTTGCTATAGCAACGTTAGAATTCCAAAAATTACCTAATTTATACAGCGTATAGTGCAATAAATAACATAAAGCATAATTGACGTTGTACAAAGTAGTAATTATACATTCTTTTAACTGTTATTTGAAAGTGACTTGTATAATATGAAATTAATAATTTCAATCAACATATAATTATATTGTGCGAATTCACAGGACCGTCACAGTCACAGGTTATGTGGAGATACTAAGATGCCGCCCCACCCGCCGAGTTTCGAGTTTTAGAAACCAAATAATTGTAGTCTCAATATAGCTATCAACATGTAATGACAGAAATAATAATAAGAATCTAAAATCAAGATGGCCACATTACAACCACGATAAATTCAAGTACGTATAATTCCCGGTTTTCAAGGGGAACTTTCCAAAAATTCAAGGATACCAGGAGACATTTTCTCTGTTTCAACCTCATGTATTACCACCTCTTACCACCCCCACACATACACACACAATATATTAACAATATAAAGGGTCTGTGTGATTCCAATGTATACAAAAATTCTATTTCAATTCAATTAAACACTATATATGGCTCACTCCATGAATCCATGAACCTTTCTTCTACTCCCGATGATGCGACAAATCGTCACGAAAATTTGAAGTTTGTCTGCACCTGGTGAGTGTTTCCTCTCTCCTCTTTCATTTTTTACTTATCCCTTGTGGTCCTCCTTCCTTTTATCATATATATATATATATATATATATATACATTTGCCATTTCACATACTCAGACTCGAAATACATCTACAAACACGTCACAAATATTACGGGATATAATCTACGAAAAATAGTTAATTGTATAAAAATTTCGAACTCAAGTTTACCTAATCAACTTCAAGATGTCTTATCTTGAAATAATCTTCCGTCCGTCAGATAGATTCTTCTGCATGGTACACTCACAGTAAACGGATCGAGAGAATTCTATTTCAATTTCCACGAAGCTTTTTTTTTAACCTTCCTCGATTAAAATAAATGCTATACGGTGAAAAACTTCCTTATAGCATTTATAAATATGTATAAATTCAATGGGATGGATTAGTAAAAGTTGCAAATTTTCACGTCTACGGAGAAAAATTCACGCAGAATTCCCGGAGCCAATAATTCACGCACGATTCCCGGAATTTACCGGCCCCACGTGACTGGTTAGGACATCACGCTACGACGCCAGGGTTCCCGGGTTCGAATCCCGGAGTGTGCATTCATCAATTTCATCATATCATCACTCATACCCACCTTCGCAAATTAGCCAAAAGCGGCACAAAAAGCGAAGTAAAATAAAGCAAATCAATCAATTCCCGGAATTCAAGAAATCTCCATTGTATGGCTCGTGGTCAGCGCATCGAGTCCCATCGCCGCTGTTTTCTCGCCTTCCACACCGGAGTCCGCTGTGTTGCTTTCAAGGAGCTCTCAATTGTTCTCGCAATGCTGGTTCAACACCGAAATTTTGGATTGAACCCGGGACCGCTAGCACCAAAGGCGAGAGCGTTTGTAATTCTCATGTGCCCCGGGCATATTGGTGGGGTTATGAAGCGTTAATATAGGATAAAAATCTATAGTTTATAAAGTTTTAGTGCATATAAATCAGCCCTACAATGATTAGAAAACTAGAATGCATACCCTGAATTAATAATCTCGTATAATATCTAAGAAACTAAAAGTTAAAATATACAAAACAGTAATTTTGCCTGTAGTATTATATGGGTGTGAAACTTGGTCCCTTACATTAAAAGAGGAACATAAATTGAGAGTATTTGAAAATAAGATCCTTAGGAAAATATTTGGACCTAAAAGGGATGAGGAGACAGGTGAGGAGACAAAATTTAGAACTGCACAATTTGTATTTATGTCCAGATATTATTAGAATGATTAAATCAAGAAGACTTAGGTAGGCAGGCCATGATGCACGAATGGGAGAGGAGAGAGATGAGTTTATAGGATCCTTGTTGCGAAAGCTGATGGTAAGAGAACTGTAGGAACGCTAAGACGAAGATGGAGGGACAACGTTGAGATGGACCTAAAGGAAATTGGTAAGGATGGAAAAGATTGGGTTGATCTTTTCCAGGATAGGGACAGATGGAAGGCTTGTGTTGCTGCAGCCATGAACCTTCGGGTTTAAGAAGGCTAGTGAGCGAGTGAGTTAGTTAGTTTAAATTCCCCTACACCCTATTTTAGTGTAACACGTGAAATATCAACTTCCCTTGTATCTTCGTGCTACATATTATATGACAACAATACACCAGCCTTTTAAGCTATTATGCACCACAAACAGGAAAAGGTTAACAAATGACTGTTATACTCCATGACGTCACACACATACGTAAGTTCTATTGTTGCGTAGGAATGGCGAACTAGGTTCTTTGACTTCAAAACCATTATTATTATTGCAGTTTTTCATGGTATGGTAACGGATCCAGTTCTATTGTTTGATCATGTGCATAGGCTTATCTGACCTCCTTTCTAATATATATTTATTTCATATTTCTCGTTTAGTCTGTTGGTCAGGATGTCCGGTTGATGTTTGTTCAAGTTATACAACCATTCGAATGAACTGTTGTAGACTTTAATAAACTATTTAGTAAGTAGAGCTTCAATTCCAGGGTGTTCTGGAAAAAGCACGTAAGTCCCAAACTGCGATTTTCTGTCAGCTGAGTCACACTGAATCAATGAAAGGAGATGTCAGTGTAATTTTGTATTGGTCATGTGTAAAGATTCTAAACAGTGATGGTCCAATATTTATATCATGTCTAATGTTTGCTCTAATTGTCTGCTCTAAAATTAAATATTTTCACTTACACAAAGTGCCTTATTCTGAACAGCCTAAAATTAATAGGTACACGTCACTTTTAGGACTGGGGGCTTAATTGTTAGCCCACATTCGGATCTTGGCCAGCAACAAGTTCGAGCTCCGTTTACTGCTCCACAGGTTCTAATCAGATCATTGGCATATCTCTGGATTCTTGCTTGTAGCTTTTTAAAAGAGAAATATATATATATATATATAATATTATACAATATATATATATTGTAGCAGATTATATTTAATGGAAAGAACTAATAAAGCTTTACTTTTACGAAAGAAGTGTGTGTGTGTGTGTGTGTGTGTGTGTGTGTGTGTGTGTGTGTGACTACCAGTACGTTCATCTATGAACATGACACACTATTTTGAGTGGATCTTTCATGGGTAAGATAGGTTTATATTGACATCATGTTTACATGTCATCACAAGAAAAAGTGTTATAAGGGAGATGGAAAACGAGAGCATAGGCGGAGTTCTGGAGGGGCCAGGGGGAGCCTGCCCCCAACTTAAAAAGGATAAAAAATAACACATGATTAAGTTCAGTTACTACATTTCTCTTATGAAGCCATACCGCAAATCTTGACGTTTGGCATGATGTCATGTGCGGTAATTGCGCCGCAATAGCGGGTCTTAGACGATTCGATTGATGTGTACAGTTTGAAGAAAGAAAAACGTAAAATGACTTTGTGTTGAGTCAACAGTTACTGCTGAGGCATCAAAAGAACTTTTCAACTTAATTTTTCTAAAATTTCTGAAGCTTACTATTGTACCGTAACGTTTTAAAAGTAAAACGAGTATTGTATCAATAAAAAGTGAAATGCAAAATACCATAATCGTACTGTTTTGCTTGTTTTAAAACTGACAACCAATATACTAATTAATACTCCTTCTGTCCCATAATTATAGTCCGGTGTGCCAAAATGGTGACTTTTTATTTATGTTATTTTGGATACTTGATCGGCCAATTTGTACTGATCCTTGAGTAATAACGTTGTATGACTCATTCCTGTGTTTCATTTTCTTCTTTTGTATACACCAATGTCACAGTTTGAATATCGGACAAGTATTTTGTGACAACAAACAAAAGTGTACCGGACAATAATTATGGGACAGAGGGAGTATTTGTTTACTTAAGCGAGGAAATTTAACATTTTCAAATCTAAAAAGCACAAACTCAGTGCTTTTAAGTTGTTTTTTTTTAATTTCCGGGGGAAGGCCTCGGGACCCGTTATAAACTAGGGAATATTCAATACCTGAAGGTTATTGAATGTCCGCTAGTTTATAATATCATATGCTTCTCCCAGAGTCCCCATCCAGCAAAAGCTCAAACTCCGCCCATGAAGGAGAGATGAAAAAACGGTAGAGAAACAGAAAATGAAAAAGAATTAATGAATGAGTGGGTGAGAGAGAGAGAGCGAGAGAGAGAAAGAGAGAGAGAGAGAAAGAGAGATAGAGAGAGAGAAAGAGAGAGAGAAAGAGAGAGAGAGAAAGAGAGAGAGAGAGAAAGAGAGAGAGAGAGAAAGAGAGATAGAGAGGGAAAGAGAAAGAGAAAGAGAGAGAGAGAAAGAGAGAGAAAAATAGAGAGAGAAAAGAGAGAGAGAGAAAGAGAGAGAGATAGAGATAGAGAAAGAGAGAGAGAGATAGTGAAAGTGAGAGAAAGAGAGAAAGAGAGAGAGAGAGAAAGAGAGAAAGAGAGAGAGAGAAAGAGAGAGATGGAGAGAGAGAAAGAGAGAGAGAAAGAGAGAGATAGAGAGAAAGAGAGAGAGAGAGAGAGAGAGAGAAGAGAAACATATGTGAGAAACGGAAAAGTAAGAGAAATAAAAGAAGCAAGAAAAACACACAAAGAGGTAGAGAGAGAGAGGAAGGGAGAAAGAGAAATAAGAAAGCTTGAGAGAAAGAGATAAATGGAAAAGCGAGAAAGAAAATAGAAAAGCATAAAAAGAAATATAGAACAAAGAATAAAGAACAAACTGCCAGAAAATGGAAGTGAGAAAAAGCTGGAAAAAAGATAGAAGGAAAGAACGAGACAAAAGACTAATAAATTGGAGGGAGGAAGAGAAACGAAGAAACAAAAACTTAGTCAATTTTTCCTTACTCCGGGGAACGCACATGAGTTCTTAGTTTTATGATCAACACAATAACTAGAGACCGGATTTTAAAGGGAAAAGTTATCCTCTAAAAACGAGCTTAAGCCCAGATTGCAACAATTGCTGCAACGCACTCCCAACACTCATGGAGGGAAGATAAGGTAGAAGGCGCTTGTTCTTTGTTTCCTCTAAACTGCACCAAATAGACAATTGTTGAATGTTTTGTTTAGGGAGGAAACAATCGTACAAAATATTTGATATCTTGTCAATAAAGAGACCAAGGAAGATGTTTTTTTTTAAAAAGGGGGAGAAACTAGGCAATAAAGGGACCAGATAGGAAATTGTTTTAAAAAGGGGAAAAAGGGAAGTCAAAACCATGTAATCTTGTTGGTGGAAGATAATTACACTGTCCAACAATGGTTTTGTTAAAAGTAAAATTTCAACGGTTCTCTATGTTTTGCCACCTGCTGATTCCGAAAATGAGGTCAGAAATTGTCAATCACACACCATTTTTTTGTAACAATAAAAATATAATTCTGCGTTATTATTGCAGCATGCAGTCCATAACAAGCTGATTGGTAGGCAATTTTTAAAATATTTTTATGTCTTTGCTCCAACAATACACTAGTAACTTTAGGCCATTGATGTCTGCATGAATGACAACAATTAAACTTGTTAAACAATCCAACTGAAAAATTTGACAACGATTAACTTTTCAACACAATGCTGTGATTTAACTGTCATGTCTACTTCTCATTTCAATAGCAAGTTGTCTGGAGGAAGAAGCTTTTCCTGAGTGTTCTTCAGTTCCAGCGAATGTTTTGAAGCAAAGACAGAATCATGTCAAGAAGTTGCGTAAACGACAGGAACAATTTCTGTTATATCTGTGGTGAGTTGACCTTGAAAGCAAATAGGAGAACATTTACTCCCCGTGTAAGAAGAGCTTATGAGTGTTACTTTGACAATAAGACAGACGATTTTTGATTGATTTAGTTTATTTTACTTCGCGTTTTGTGCCTCTTGGCTAATTTGCGAAGATGGAGATGAGTGATGAAATTATGAAATTGATGAATGGACATTCACAAACAACCAAGCCCGAGCGGGATTCCAACCCGGGACCCTTGCCGTCGTAGCGCGATGTGCTAACCACTCGGCCACAGGGTCCGGCAATAAGATAGACGAAAACAAGAAATGGGCCCCTGATATCTGTTGTGCGAACTGTGTAAGCCCATAGTGTAATTACTCATGAATGACGTATTGAGACTCAATAGACAGGTGACTCAGGAAGGTTATGCCATTGGCTGGGCTTCTGCGCTGGGCGAGCGAGAAGTTTAGCGTGGCAGATCCTTGCCGACCGAGAGAGACTTTGGACGAACTGGACACAGGCTGAGCAGGCTGAGTATACTGCATTACCGTCTATCACCCTTTTGGGGCCTGCATGGCCGGGTGTAATTTACCTAAAGTTAATGGAGTTATTTTGAGTTCTTAAAAGTGCAAGAAACGGAATTTGTTTTTGTTTTAACCCTTTCATGCATAGCAACCTCATATGAGGTTGTATTTTAAATAATTTATTAAAAATATGTCCGTTAGTGTATTTTTGAAACTATTGCATCCATAGATGCATATAAGCCTCAAGTGAGGTTTTTTAAACCTTTCATGGTTCGTCGCTAGATGGCTGGTGCTGCTTCTTTCTTGTGTTCTCCAAGGTCAAGCTGGTGAGTCTTTGTCTATGCGTAGGCGTCATGTGCTGCAGTTGCTGAAGCTGGTTGTAGGTGATATAAGGACGATCAAAAGGTAAGAAAATTATTTTATGGGTGGAATTAATCCTAGATTAGCATTCAATTCTTATTTTTTCCCCATATTCAAGAAAAAGTACTTTTTATTGTAATAAATGTTGTAACCTCATATGAGATTTCCATGCATCTGGGGTTTTTCTGAGCATAGGAAGGAATTTTCCGAAGTGTGTTTTGCACATGCTGTGAAATTATTTTGGCGTGACAATAACATCTTTGAAAATGAAAAGAACTTTGTGTGCTCAGTTGTAAATTGAATTACTTTAGATTTCCCGTTATGTTATGGTAGCCTCATGGTTGGATGTACGGGATGGGAGTCATTACCCCCTCCCACAAATTGGAGAAAATACGAAGTAATACAGTGAATTTTTGTATTTCGCTTCAAATCCTACCCCACCAAAAAATGCAACTTTCTCTAGGTAGCAACAGCACAACTTGAAAGGCGAAATATGGATGTGGTATGAATATGATTGCATAGTAAAGAGCTTATCATTGTATATAATGTTTTTACACAACTTAGCACCTAAATATATAAATAAAAAAAATTATTTGTTTAGAACAGGTTATAAAACATAGTTACAATATTTTTCTCTTGACACTTTTTGCATTTTGCATGACAATCTATAGAATGATATAAATTTGTTTTCAGTATTTCCTTGTTTTTAGATAATTGCAGTATTAATTTGCTTTTTCTTTGTATATTTCAGTTTTCAAAATGCCAAAAAAGCTGATAACTTCGAAGGACATCCAAATGCTACTCGACTATCCTTCAGGATCTGAAGATGGGTTCGAAACTGATGACAGTGACCTTGACAAGACCTTTCATCCTGAATCTGAAGTATCAAGTAGTGATGAAAGCAACTCCAATGCATTATTACAAATGATCAACAATTCCCCGTCAAATGATGAGAGAGAAGCTAGCAATGGGAAAAATGTTACGGTGTCTAAAAAGAAGCCTCCAAAACGTGATACAGTGTGGTATAGTATGAAGGAAAATTCTCATGCAAGCATCCCTCCCCCATTTACCGCACCAGTAACAACTAGTGTTCAGGGTGATACTCCATTTGATTACTTTACTGCTTTAGTTCCAGATGAATTGTTATGTGACATTGTGTATCAGAACAATTTATATGCCACACAGAAAGGAAAAGAAAATTTCAATCTAACTTTGAGTGAACTGAAACAATTTATTGGCATAAATTTTCTTATGACTTATATCAAATACGCCAGAATTAGACAGCACTGGTCTTCAGACTCAGGACTTCGTTTATCTATGGTAGCTGATAAGAAGATTTCTGCATTTTTCGGGTAATAATGAAGTATCCGGAGACAATATTGATCGTCTTACAAAAATCAAACCTGTAATTGACAAATTACGAAACTTTCCACAAAGCTCGGACTCCAGAAGAATCTCATTCCGTAGATGAGATGATGATTCCATTCAAGGGACGGTCATCATTGAAGCAATATATATAAAATCAAAACCTCTAAAGTGGGGATTCAAAGTGTGGGCAAGATCAGGAGTGTCCGGATATGTATATTGCTTTGAAGTCTATCCAGGTTCTGTTGCAGGAAGAGAAAATTCTAGTGAATTTGACGTTACAAGGGACGTCGTTCTTCGTCTGTCATGACATAATAGGATGAAATCACAAGGTATATTTTGACAATCTCTTTACGTCGGTGCCATTAGTCTTGGAGTTGGAAAAGCAAGGCATATATGTGATTGGTACATGCAGGTCAAACAGACTTCAAGGAGCTGAAGCAAAACTTTTGTCAGACAAGGAAATGAAAAAAATGAGCAGGGGATCAATGTGTGTAGCTACATCTAGAGAAACCATAACAGTAACCAAGTGGAATGACAAATATGGTTCGTGTTGTTTCTTCATTTGCTTGCATAGAGCCACAAGATTCTGCCAAACGTGGGAGCAAAGCAACAAATAGTAACATTGAAATACCAAGACCTTTTGCAATACAGCTATATAATAAGCATATGGGAGGAGTAGACCTTATGGACTTCCTTGTTGCATTATATCCTCACACATTGAAGAATAAAAGATTGTACATGCGCATTTTTCATCACATGGAAAAAGAGGCAGGTCCAGTACACCACAGGAAACAACAAAGAAGAGAACACTCAGCATGTTACAGAAGCACTAGGATATGATGGAGAAGACAGAAGGAAAGTTTGCACTTGCTTGCAAATATAATATGTGCAAGAGAAAAACAATATATCTTTGTGGACGTTGTAATGTTCATTTGTGTCCTGAGTGCTCTGGGAATTATCATACAAAGTGAAGAGTAAAACTTTGATGTTGAACCCATTTTGCATGGAAACCTCATATGAGGTGACAATACATTTTAACTATATTCTGTATTCAATATGTGAAAAAAATAAATTTATCACTTTGAATAGTCATTTGTATACACACTGTATCACATATGTTTTTTCCATATATACATTGAAGTTTTAAACCATTTTGCATGGAAACCTCATATGAGGTGGCAATACATTTTAACTGTATTCTGTATTCAATATGTGAAAAAAATATATTTAACACTTTGAATAGTCATTTGTATACACACTCTATCACATATATTTTTTCCATATATAAATTCAAGTTTCAAGTAAATTCATGCATGAAAGGGTTAATTTTTTTAGGTGGATTGCTCCGGGTCATGTTGGCTGTGGGGGTTTTGGGCGGGACTGCGGTTGGCTCAGACTCGTGTAGCCGTTACTTACTGACTGGTGACAATCAAATGGGACGAACTGTACTAGTTTAAGTGGGATTATCCATAGAAATTTCTGTTGAGTTAACTAAATTTGGAAAGTATAAATAATAATATTATTTGTAATAAAGATTATGTGTTAAAGAATATTAAGTTTAAATTGAATACATTAAGTACCTAATATATGATCATTACGTTCCACTGCGCCGATAAGACAATCCTCGTCTCACTTCTTTAGTATTAAAGGGGAAACAAGAGACGTAGAGGATTATAAGTGGTTGACTGACAGGATCTCGTCATATGCCTTTTGGAGTTCCTATGATATGGCGGGAGCCTAAGGACCATATAACAGACTGCTATTTTTGCTTGACAAATATATCTGGAATAAATTCGAAATCAAGGCATACAGTGAAATATCCATCACTAGAATGAGCAACTCGACCTGTGCCTCATGGACCTGGTCCACCAGATGACATAAGTGTAACGGAAGAAAGTGAAAGTGTTCCTAACAAATGTACTGAATTGCATAATGATCCTGATTTTGTGGGGAGTGTTTCAACAGCTGAACCTAACTTAATAACTGAAGAGGATCTTAACGATTTAGTTCGAGATCTAGAGTTAAGTAAATGTAAAGCAGAACTGCTTGCATCGCGATTAAAAGGATGGCATTTGTTGGAGAGTGACACTAGAGTTACTTTTTTCCGGCAACGCCAAAACGACTTTGTAGATATGTATGCTGAAGATAAGGACCTTGTTTTCTGTTGTAACATCCATGGTCTATTAGAGTCACTAGGTGTTGTCCATAAAAGTGAAGAATGGCGTTTGTTTTTAGACTCTCCGAAAACAAGTTTGAAAGGAGTGCTACTGCATAATTGAAATAAATATCCAAGCATTCCCGTAGCATATTCCTGGGGCATGAAGGAAAGTTATGAAAACATGACACTGTTATTAACAAATATCTAGTACTGTAAATACTCTTGGCAGATATGTGGAGATTTAATTCTAAGGGGAAAGCAACTAGGTTACACCAAACTTTGCTCTTTCCTGCGTAAATGGGACAGCAGAGATAGAAAAAAAATCATTATTTTAAAAAGAACTGGCCGAAGAGAGAGTCACTCATCGCAGGACAGGAGAATTTCCTCGGAAACTACAAGTCTGAAAATTAAAGAGAACATGTCAGTAATTTTATTCAGAACCATCATGCTCTGGGGTGTAATATGTCTCTGAAGATACACTTTTTAGACTCCTACCTCGACTTCTTCCCGCAAAACCTTGGGACAATGAGCAACGAACATGGAGAACGTTTCCACCGGGAAACTGGTGAAATGGAAAGGCGCTGCCAGGCAAAATGGACTCCAAATATGTTGGCAGATTATTGCTGGACACTAAAAAGAGATGTTCCTCAAGCAAAGTACAGCCGAAAATCAAGTTCGAAGACATTGTTTTCACGTTCAGAAGACACCATGGGCTCTTATGGGCAATGCTTTTCTTATGGGAAATACGAGCGCGCTGTTGTCAAATTTCTGGATTTACAAATTTAGCTTAAGTAAAATCGGTACCTGCAGTTTTGCAGGAAATTTTGTAGAGAATACGATGGTGAACACAAAAAAGTGGTAACTTGCTTACATAATTTTAGATAAATTAAAAACGCAAATTTTCTGTGAAAACACAATTTTTACATTGTTTTCATTCCTAACGTTGAAACATGCCGTAAAATTGAAGTTTTCATTATTAAAAAAATTGACACTGTTTATTAATTGTCATAGGTGACGGTGGTACTCAGAATTTATCAATACTTTAAAGCATATTTGCATTAAAAAATATTCAAATAAAGTATGTGGAGATTTTTTATATTCGTGCAGTAGAAAATGTCGTCGCTGGCCATTTTTTGTTCTGTAATTCCAAGTAAAAACTTCCAGCGACAAAGTTGTGGAGAAAATAATGAAATTATTTTTTATAACCACTCAAAGGTTCCCAGAAATATTACTTCCATGCATTTGGAGTTTCTTTTTAACCCGAACCGCGCGCGAAGTAAGGAGACGTTGTCTGGCCATCTTGAGCTGACTCACCGCAGCATTCCGGCTAATCACCACCAAGTTTTGGAGTTATTATATTTCCATTCAGTAAAAATATGAACTTCATGCAGTTTGTTATAATAGAATTGAAATTACTTAAATTTAATAATTGACAATTATTTCCAATGCTGCTATTGTGAGCAACATTAGTGCTGTCGCAAATACACGTTGTTTTCGTTTACATTACTGTCGACATTAATGCTGAAATGAAGATCACCTTTCAGTTTCCAACGTAAACATAAATTCATAGACACCATATTAACCTTTGAAAGGCTTTCCAACACGTGACAAAATATGGGGCTTCAAGATAGAAATATGACATGCCTTGCTTGAGTCATTCACGTCTTATCATTTCACGTGGGCCATAAATCTTTTGTTTGTTTGGGTTTCAACTTGAATCTAACCCATGTGCCAGGGTCCCCTTACTTGAGTGAGAGATCTGCTTTGGTCTGTTTAGACTTTTTCCCTCTCCCGAAAAAGTGTTTTCAGTTGTGTGAGCTCTCAGTGATTTTTACTTTTTTAAGTGATTTCTGAAGTGTCATATTCGTGCATTACACTCGCGTGTGTAGTGATCGCAATGGGTCATAGTAAAAAGGGTAACTGTAACGTTCACAGTATAATATTAATGTTAATAATTACATATGATTATCATTATATATACAAAATATGTAACACCTTCATTGTGAAGGAAGGTCATCATTTCCCGGCGACATGAGCTAGCGCGCTGTATTGGCAACACTGTGCGGTTTCTCCATAAGCGCCGTTGTCTCTTCTGAACGTGAAAACGACTTTTCTAGATATGCCATTGTGAATAATATTGCAACGTATCACTATGAAGCTATATAAGATTTGTATGTACCTGATATTTTGTATGTACCCTGTTACTCAAACTTCATGGGTGATGGAAAAATTCTGTAATTAGATTTGAAATTAGCACATCAAATTCAATTAGAATCACCCCCAACTTCTCTTTTAACAGACAAAAGCTTCAATTTTGTTGGACAGTGTTATCAACACTGTTGTTATTTATTCCATGATCCGTGTTGAAAAATAAAAAAGGCCTTTCCTTTAAAATCCAGTCTCGAACAAACCAATTGAAGAGTACCGGAACCTTCATTCACAGAAAAAAGGACTAACTCTAGCCTTCTTAAACCCGAAGGTTCATGGCTTCAGCAATACAAGCCTTCCATCTGTCCCTATCTTGAGCAAGACCTATATACTCTTTTCCATCCCTACCGATTTCCTTTAGGTCCATCTCAACGTTGTCCCTCCCCTCCATCTTCGTCTTGGCCTTCCTACAGGTCTCTTACCATCAGGTTTCCCAACAAGAATCCTGTAAACTCCTCTATCCTCTCCCATTCGTGCCACATGGCCTGCCCACCTAAGTCTTAATGATTTAATCATTCTAATAATATCTGGACATGAATACAAATTATGTAGTTCTAAATTATGTAACCTTCTCCACTCACCTGTCTCCTCATCCCTTTTAGGTCCAAATATTTTCATAAGGATCTTATTTTCAAATACTCTCAATTTATGTTCCTCTTTCAATGTAAGGGACCAAGTTTCACGCCCATATAATACTACAGGCAAAATTACTGTTTTGTATATTTTAACTTTTAGTTTCTTAGATATTAAACGAGAAGACAAAAGTTTATGAAGAGAGAAGTAACATGCATTTCCTGAATTAAGCCTACTTTTTGTTTCCTGCTAATACTTATAATTGTCCGATAAAGAAGAAACAAGAGTAAAGTGCCAGATAGGAAGTGAAGAAATCTACTGTTTGCCTCTCGTAGTTCAGGAATCAGCACCATCTTTCGTGAGCGTCGTTAAACACTCTTATCAACCCCAGTTGCCAACTCAGCTGAGATAGGATCAGATATCGTGCAGCAAAACGTTCAGTGGGTCGGACAACGGCCTGGCGAGAGAAACTTCTTCCGATTGGCAAAAGCTAGTTCTTATCTTGTTACTCACCGGGCGAGAAGGAGAAAATTTTCGCTAAGCGAGTGACTTGAGCAGTTTGCAGTTGTAAAAGGTCGCACGTTTTGTAAGTTCTTGAGGCAGGGGTTATCTTTAACGATATGTTATATTGCTCGTTGTCATGTGACCTCGTACTTCATTCGGTCAAGGTCACTTGCTGCTGCGAACGGTTGCACGTACACTGCGGAACCGAAGTGAGTTGCGATTAGACCGATGGAGATTTGTCGCTTGATGTTGGCCCCAACAATGTACTTGGATCCAACATGGCGGCCAAGACATTTTCTTTATATTTGCCAAGTAGGTGTTGGCAACACTTGTCTTCGAGTGCGCAGCAAGTATGACTGCAGGACGTCGTTTTGTGTCTACAGTTTTATCTCTTGTCATCTGTGTGACAGGGAATGTGTAATGTATGTACACTTATGTGTCTGTCATTAAACATGTAGTTTACATAAGGTGAGTGTCCTTTGCAAATTCACCTACCCAACCACCGAAAGTTTTTGGATACAAATCGGAACGGGGCTCGCTCCCCGACACTTGATGATTTCGCCAATAGAACACAGGCTTCCACGGCCTGTCACGCCGCTACGGTTCGAAACGGTGCTGTTGATTGGCTCGTTCCCAAGTGACCGCTTCAGTCTCCCTAATAGCACACACCTCTTGGTGGAGCAGCACCGGGACGAGACTTACTCAAGACTTGGTTGCCACCCTTCGTGGCGGAGGTCCCGGGTTCGAATCCCGATTTGGTATTCTTTGCGAATGTCTCTTCATCAATTTCATTACATCACCAGTTATCCCCATCTTCGCGATTAGCAGAAAAGCGAAATACAATAAACCAAATCTATCGAGACTTGGTAAACTATTTGAATCACAACGTTACTTTGAACGGGACTTTTCCCCAGGCGTGTCAAGCATATATGTACAGTCACCGCCACTAAAAATGGGACACTCACATCCCGAAATACTATCTTCCTTGCAAGGCGTTATGTGTGTTGCCTAACTCTTAAGGCGGTCGTAGAAATTACAATTGAAAATTGGCTATTAAAATCCACTTGATATAGGCAACACACATAACGCCCTACATGGAAGAGAGTATTTTAATATGTAGGTGCCCATTTTTTATTGCCGGTGACTATATCTTGTTTTTCATTATTATTATTATCTATCTACGAGGGTCATCCAGAAAATAAAGACCGTTTGGTTAAAAAAATGAAAAACACAATATTTATTGGAAAAAACAATTCTGTTACATACCTGAAGCTTCCTTCACTTCTCTTCATAATCACCTCCTACATTTAAACATTTGTCGTATCTGGGCAGGAGCTTCAGAATTCCCGTGGACACTGCATTATCCAACTCTTCATTACATCCACAACGTTTACCGCCCAGAAACTCTTTCAGCTTAGGGAAAAGGTGGAAATCGCTAGGAGCAAGGTCCGGACTATAGGGTGGATGATCAAAATGTTCCCATCCGAATTGATCCAGCAATTCTTGAGTTGCACCAGCAGTGTGAGGGCGGGCATTGTCGTGCAGAAGCACAATTCCTCCAGAAAGCATTCCTCGCCCCCTGTTTTGGATGGCTCGCCGTAGTTTTCTTAGTCTCTCACAATAACGATTTGCATTGATCGTAGTGCCTTTTGGCGGAAATGCGCGAGCGGTCTTTTGTTTGAATGCAGTGACCACCTGGCTTAATGAACTGAATTCTGAAGCTCGTGCCCAGATACGACAAATGTTTAAATGTAGGAGGTGATTATGTACAGAAGTGAAGGAAGCGTCAGGTATGTAACAGAATTGTATTTTTTCAATAAATATGGTTTTTTTCATTTTGTATAACCAAACGGTCTTTATTTTCTGGATGACCCTCGTATATAACAATGGATGTATGTGTGTATATGTGTGTATATGTTTGTTTCGGCATAACTCTGGAACGGCTGGACCAATTTGAACCAAACTTGGTACACATATCACTCGTAATCTGGAAAGAAATACTGTGGGGGTAAGACACCCCTGGCACCCCTAGGAATGGGGTTGAAAGGGGTGACATGTAAAAATAATCGAAAACGACCGATATTAGTGTGGAATCCATAGTTTTCGGAGTCGCTAAGATGAATAGTGACATTCCCAATGCCGTTCAACTCCAAGTTCATCACCTATCGGCATGGAGGGGGGGTGAGAGGGGGTGAAAAGTAAAATGTCAAAAATGACCTAACTCTAGAACGCCTGGAGCAATTTCAACCAAACATGGTGCACATATGACTTACAATCTGGAAAGAAATAGTGTGGGGGTTAAATAACTCTGGATTAGGGGTGGAAAGGGAGTGACATGTAAAAATAATCGAAAACGACCGACATTAGTGTGGAATCTATAGCTTTCGGGGTCGCTAAGATGAATTGTGACACTCCCAATGCCGTTCAATTTATTTATTCTTGCTCCTGGAGGTGAAACTAAAAATGTTGTTTTTATCTACTTTTGAGTTAAATTAATATTATAGTGAATTTGTAAAAGATTTTACTTTATAATTTGTATACTGTACTTATACTTTTAAATACCTGTACACTACATTTTACACTGTAGTTAGAATTCATTATATTCCTGTCTAATAGAAGATTGGGATAAATAAATACCCGGGAAACGCCGGGAAATCAGCTAGTTATAATTACATGATCTACTGGGAACCTGGTATTTAGATAGATACCAGTAGCGTATACTGAGTCCAAGATATGGGCTATCTCACTATATCCCGTGGTCCTAGGCTATGAATAGAAATACATTTACCAACTCATTAGAAATCAGGTTGCCAACTCATAGGAAATCAGGTTGCCAACTCATAAGAAATCGGGTTTCCAACTCATAAGAAATCGGGTTGCCAACTCATAAGAAATCAGGTTGCCAACTCTAGAATCGGCATCATAATCTCACCGATATGAATAATTTTATTTACAATTTCTGATCGATTTTTCTCCTGTATTTTATTCTCTAGACTTCAGGCTTCGCAGATAACCTAGCTAGCCTAGAAGATACGCTCCTGAAAGATACATTCTAGGTTAAATATCGCGTGCAGCTTTCTTATTGTGTGTATTTTTGCTATTTATCGCCGCATTTCTGTCACTTTTGGCCAATCGCAACGATGAGAATGGGGATAATTAGATAAAGCTGATGAAGGGATATTCGCACCCAAAACTAGGCCGGTACTCGAACCAGGGAACTTTGGTGGCGATATCGAGATGGGGCCACTCAACGCTCAACTTCCTTGTGCCATTCTCTTTTCCATATTTTTCATATAAATATGACTTAACTCTATATTTTCATTCAGACAAAAAAAACACAAACATGCATGTCTCACACTAGATTCGAACCTGAGACCTTTGGAGTCGAAGCACGCTAACCATTCCGTCACGTAGGTTGGCTTATTTGAGAGCTTCCACAAGGAATCGAACCCGGGACAGTTTGCACCAAAGGTGAATGTGCTTGCTACCCATTAGGCAATAATTTCTAAACAGCCTGTTGAGACAGTAATTCTTTAAAAACACGTTCAACGATCATTTCTATGATAATTACTCACGTGTTTATGAACCAGTTTCTTCCGACGTAAGGTGTGGAGTGAGTTTACACATTATGCATCATAATACAAGCTTTTATATGAAACGGTATGATTGCATTCAATGACTAGACTATGTACACAGAAAATACTTATTTGACACTAAAATAATTTGTTTCTAGTGAACAATAGTTTGTTTGTTTAAATAAATGTTTGGTTACGAGAAACTATTTTTCGTTGTTCGAGACATTTTTTTTTATTAATACTTCAAAGTATTTAGTCTAATATTTGTGTTGACAGCAGGGTTGCCAGACCTCCTGTATTCTCCAATTTGTATTTTAATTGAATACCCTTGTGTGCTAATGCATAAAATATGGTTTTTATATTTCCTTTCAGTATGTGTCCTGTATTGGCAAGAAATATATTAACCTTAGCAAGAAATATTTTGATAACATGCTGTTTTTTGGTGGTTCAAAAGCAATCTGCATTATAGGGTTCGCGCATTGCGACCTGAAGTAGATAGATCCATTCAAATTACGGCAAACTTCACTGATATGTATAAAAATTTTGACTATGATCACCTGTGCGACTGTTACATAGGAACATAAAACGCATGAATATATTATATCCTATCTGCTTATGTGAACATAAGAATTCGACTGTTAAAATAACATTCAAAATTCATTATGCAATATCTGTGCTCGTTTGAATCTGTGGCCACACTAACCAACAACACGGCTATAGTTGGACGTCAGAGCCCTCTGTGAGCAACAAAGGCAATTGATTTTCAGGCCAATGGCGCAGAATCGAAAGGTGAGCCCACGTCAGTGGATGCCATGAATGAATTGCTGCGTTTTCCAGCCAGGCAAATGATCAATATTGACTAAACGGTGAGCTTGTCAGCCATTCATTCTTCCCATCCCAGAGGTGCCAACCTTTTCGCATTGTTACTAGAAGATGTTGGGCACTAACCTATCATACACTGAGGCTGTGTGGTCGTCGTCTTAAGCAGAGCCGGTGTGTTTGTTTCTATAAACAAAGTTTGGTAAAACTATGATATGCGGGAAATCGCTCTAACTCCTTCATTCTCTACTTTTTTACATTCCTACTTACCTATTCTGCAATGCGAAACATTGTTTAACAAGGGATTTCGCTTTTTTTTTTTAACGAAATTGGTATCTATTGTCGACATATCGAGTAATTATTGTTCGTTCTATTCTCGCTTCCTGAACATGCAAAATCGCGGGCAAATCTTGACTAGCGTTGTGTTTCAAACGGTAAAGCAGTGTTTCCACCTTCTTAACATTAAAATTCCCGCATAGCCCAGAAAACCATTTCCGCATAGACCCAAAAACCATTCACGCATAGCCCCTAAAACCACTCTGGATCGTCTAACCATCCACGAATAGCCCCAAAAACCATTCACGATAGCTCCACGCACCATCACGGTAAGGTTAGGTTAGGTTGCTTTAGATTAGGCAATATAGTGAAAAAACTGTGCGTTTGGAAACACTTACCGGGGATTACGTCATCAGATGCTCGCAACATCCGGTTCAAGTACATGGATGGAAATGGAAGCAACAGCTTTCGTGCATCGGACGAACATTATTATAGAAAAATACTTGATTTAGCGGCCAAATACATTGAAAAATGCGAGAAAACACTTCCAGGACCTTCCGAAATTTCACAGAAACTCAATTCCGTAAGTACTTTCTTTCTCCTGTAAATTTGAAGAAATCAATTTCCTGCATATGACATTTTTACCCAAATTTTTTAGGCGGTTTGAAAAAATCAAGGATTTTTGTTCCTCAGTCCGATCTAAAGGTGTCCTACATGTTCACCATATAAACATTATTAGAATCAATATAAACAATTAATTAATATTCTAAACAAACAAGAGACGTCACCCTTGATTAGCTCCAAATACTTGCTTCTGATTACATTAAGCGTGGCTACTTGTTTGTTTGATTTTATTTTGAAGTCCACTTTATGCACAGAAAGGCTAATCGGGACTGGACCTGAAGTGGAAGCCGCCTACAATAAACTTGTCCTTTATTTAAACTATTTTAAAAATAAGGTTATTATTTTTCGTTAATTGAAAACGTAAATACAGGGCTAGTCAAAAGTCAGATTACATAGGAAGTTTCTGACTGTGAGTGAAGGAAGATGCTGACAACAGACGGAATGATGGAGGGGGTTTTCCTGAGTGGCCACCGCGGTCTCCAGACCTGAAACCAATGGATTTTTTCCCTTTGAGGTTATTTAAAGATTCTCGTCTGCTCTTTAAGATTCAGAACATCCAGCACCTGAAGGAACGCATTGTGCAATGCGCAGACATGATTATGCCGGACGTTCAAAAAAATGTTCTGGAGAACTAGAAACGTCGACTGCACAAATGCATTGGTGCACACATTGAAGATATACTATAAGTCCCTATCCCTATGTAACCTGACTTTTGACTCACCCTGTACATAACATGGTCAGTTTCTTATTGGAGGAAAGTGTAAAGTAGGAGGACCATGAATGAGCGAATCAAACCTTCCTTAGATTTGCATATAAAAACTCCCATCTGGTTCTTTTCTCAGAGCAGAGTTGGCAACCTTGAAGAAAGTCCCGGGAGAGTCTGTGGCACAACCTTTACATCAATTGTTTGCTCAAACATGTGGCTCGAGGTGTGAGGTTTCCCGCAGTTCATAAACAAAACCAACACGCAAAACAATCTCTTATGATAAACGCCCCAGGGGAGTGTTTGCGCTTGCATTTCAAACACGTTTGAAGCGTTGTAAATGCCAGGGACGGGCTTCGTGCCTCATGCGGTTCATGTTGAGCAAGTCTAAAGAAAGTTATTGCCCAACTGGGTGCTGTGCTGTGTAGCCATCTTTGGAATTCCTCTCTAGATCGACACAAGATACGTTTATCAAAGAAGAAAGCAGAAATTAGGAACTCTTTTATAGTTCAGAATTACAGGGTGTTTCATTCGCTCTCGGCCCCTGATTTTCGCTTATAAAAATCAGAGGCCGGGAGAGAGTGAAACGCCCTGTAGTATTTTCAATAAACACATTCACATGGGTTCTGAGAACACCCTATTGGTTATTACAATGGCAGTTGTTGAGGAACCTTGCGCGGAAGAATATAGTCCGTGTGCTCTTTCTTGCCCGTGCTGAAATAAAATTCCTACTGGACTTGATGTAGAATCTTTTGAGGTTATGTCCTTGATCGTAGGAAAGTCACTGTAGCCATCAGAAACAACAATAACCCTTCCACCTGTTTCCAGAGTGAAATCTACACGAGAGATTGCAATCTTCTTGTGCGTTTTGATAAGCACCCACTTATTGTATCATTTTAAGTATTTAATATGTTTAATATGTTAATTGTCTATGATGACGTAATTTGTTTTGTTCAATTGGGTAATCTCTTATGGTTATGGACTAACCTTAAAACATTTGATTGTGGGGTTGTGAGGAGAGAGATATGAGGAATGTTGCAAGGTTATTAGAAGTATAGGTTGGGCCAATCCGTTGTTTACTCGTAATGACGAAACGACGGTAAGAGGTGAATTTATCCATGAAATGAATTCCAAATCTATGCGCTAGTGTTGCACTATGCAGATAGGAAACCATGCCAGAAACTGAACACACGAAATCGAGTACTCAAATGAGCATTTCCACCCATTTACATTTTGTGGCTTCAGACAAATTGAAAATAAATATAGATAGGTAGCCTACTTATTGTTATGCGGGACAGAATATTTTTGATCAGAACTGGAATTTTTTTTAAATCCCGACATTCGGGACGGGAAATATTCACAATTTCTCCTCTAGTCGGGAAATCTCAAATTCTCATTTTCACCTTAAGTGATTTTCTTTGCATTTCTGGAATGAAAACTAACAATTTCCGATAAGTTCCAGACACTTGCAATGTAGAAAACGTCAAGAACTAATACCGTTTTAAAATGACCATTCGGTATTTCCCGACTGCTCGGGATCCAGAAATTTAGGGAAGTCATTTGCTGAAGTCGTGATAGGAACGGAATTTTTCTTTCCTATCCCGGTCCCGACTTTCCGAGATACCGCACACCACTTGTTATTATTATTTATTTTAGTTCAGCACAAGATACATCTTCCAAGTACGTTGAACATAATATATACGTTATACTGTATACGTTTTTCAAAAGGATTCTTCGGTCACCGAGCTTTGGATTCGTGTGGAAACGCTAACGTGAATCATGCTAATGCTAGAATCTGCAGTGTGCATTTCTGCCCAAAAGATTATGTACGTAATCTGAAAAGTCAACTTTTAGGTTTACATCGAAGAAAGATCCTTAAGCAAGATACCTTCGACTCCTTATTATGAGCAGGAATGTAGGGAGTATAATCCTGGTAAATACTTCGCCTACCATTTCTTTGCCATTGGTGTACAATTCTCTCTCGCTTTTTCCCTACATATTCACATAAAGCAATAAAAATACAAACTGCTAACTTTTCATTCCATTTTGGATATTTATTAAACGGCACGTGTTTGTATTTATATTTGGTAAATTTACTTTGCTCTTCCGCCGGCCATTTAAGTCAATTGAGATTATGAAGAAGTGATAAAATAGATGAATGGCCAATCACAGTTCCGCTTATTTACAAGAGCGACCACAAGAAAAAGAACCTTCCTCCTCTTCCGTTCAACTCGGACTATAAGAGAGCATGCTCCACTCTCCCCCTCCCCTCCACACTGGAGTACGGTGCCCAGGAGTCGTGAGTCTGCGCAGGTTTCTTTGCTTGTGGTTCCACTATAATAGTAATATAAAATTGTACACTCACCTCACTTAGTTCTCCGGCAGTTTGTTTCTTTATACATCATATTTGGAGAAGATACAATTCAATCTATAGTTGTACGTACACTGTATATAACACACCTTATTACTGACTTCCTTGACCCTGGATTAACAGGGTCAAGGAAAACAAAGAAATGAGCATAATTTTCTCTTCGGTGAAGATGTTGTACCTAAACCAAAAAAAAAAACCTCAAATAATGAATTCGACAATGTTAATTGATGAGATTTAGTAAATCATTTGATGAAGTGAACTAATTCTGAGTGGACTAATCGCAAAGGACATAATCAACTCAGATCCTATTACTTCTTCATGGTATGTGACGTAAAGTTCCCGTCCAACCGTTTGACGGCGTTAGTGGTTATCGCATCTCCTTTTCCATAGCTTGTAGTACACATCCTCATCTAGACATTGTTCTGGTGTTTAATATCTGCATACTGCAACACTGTCGTTTTGTCATTTCACGTGACTTCACATTGAAGTGATGCATTCACTTGGCCGGTGACACGTCATCGCACGCAAAAACTTCAACCGTTACCACGGTTTTGGGCCAGGGCTGGAATGTTGCAGGATAATGGAAGTGATTTTGGAAATGTGAATGTGTTCATTTGTGTAGTCAAGAACTATTATGATCTTAACACAATTTTGTTTGTACTAAGGAGTTTAATTGCGAGGGCAAGTGTAATATATTAACATTAACTGACATCTAAATATATTTTTGGTGTGCGAGAGTGTAAGGTTTACGTAAACATATCCTTATCTGATTTCCCACTACCTGAGGGCTTCAAATTAGGCTGATAAGTCTCATGCTCGCCGTAGAGGAATAAAAGTAAGCAGATCCTTTGAGAATAAACCGGGGAACGTAACAGTTTCTTTATTATGCAGAACTCAATGTAGGATAGATCCACCATCCAAAACGCACTGCTTGTACACTGAACTTCTTCCGTTCGTAACTTGTTGGTGTATTTAGCATTGCATGACTTAACTGAGATTTGTCGGCTCCCCTAAACATACCTTGTCATTCGAATAATCCATGAGGATAATGTCCGTGATGTAGTGCAATTCATCAAAATTAACTCCTGGAACACTGTAACAGCTGCACTAGTATTGGAGAAACTTGAGTCAAAATGGAATGAGGACATGGATTCCAGCCATTCGATTACTTTTTAAATATAATTACTGTCCCCTGTTTGTCTACTTTGTCGCATTTCATTGTATTGTTCACTACTCTTCAACAAAACTCTGATATATTTTCTAGCCGGACCCTATGGCCGAGTGGTTAGCACATCACGCTGCGACGCCAAGGGTCCCGGGTTCGAATCCCGCTCGGGCTTAGTTGTTTGTGAATGTCCATTCATCAATTTCATCATTTCATCACTCATTCCCATCTTCGCAAATTAGCCAAGAGGCACAAGGCGCGAAGTAAAATAAACTAAATCAATCAATCAATCTGATATATCCTTGCATTGCTAAGTTGTAAATGGAACACGGAAAACACCCATGTTGCCTTCTGGATTTCTGCAAATTCGCTATCGCTTGTCAGTCTTGCCATGCTTTGCAGGGAATGCATTAGCACTTGTTCTATTACGAGGTCTGATCCGAGTCTGACCCAATGTCCCAGATTCGATACCTGGTGGAGGAACATAGTGGTTCGGATCGCACTCTAAACTGTAGGTCCAGCCCCAATTAGCCTTTCTGTGCATAAAGTGAACTTAAAACAACAGATCAAAACTCAATCCGAGTCCGGCCCATAATCTGTCACTTCAACTTGTCACAAATGTACCTCCCAGGAACATTTTCTGCACGGTTGGATTTTCAGACGACAAGCAAAGTTTTCTGCAAGTACAGGTACGGGGGGAGGGGGGGGGGGCTTGAGGTAATTGTGATGTCTGGCTGCTGTAATGATGGAGAGAATCTTCAGCATAGCTTGCAACTGCAAATCGTCCACAAACCGGTTTTACCAGCATTTATCAAGACACATTCAATGCTGGTAATTCGTGTTGATCATATTTTAACTACCTCTTGTGCATTGTTCAATTTTTTCTCACAAATCACGAATAATTTAGAGATTGCCATTCTTAAAAAGGCAAAATATAATTTGACACAACAAGAAAACACAAATTATAAGTGATAATACACAAAATATTAAAAATTATTCACAAATAAACATAAAATGTTACGAAATTCACAATAGCCAGTCCGCCATTTTGAAATCCGTTTATGGGAGTTTTCCCGTGGTCCGGTTTTGTCTGATTTTGGATATGTTATTCAGCAATGATTCCCGAGCTAGAAATTGTTAAAAAAATCTTCTGAAGCAATTTTACCCAGGTTGGATGGAAAATTGCTTTAGATTGCCTGGACTAATGTTATGAAATGTAAATCTACCACCAATATTCATGGGCAAGAAAACACATAGGAAAGGAACTATTTCTTCTGAGTAATTATGTTGGTTATTACAATGTCAGCTATTGAGGAACTTTGTGCGGATGAATACAATTCATGTGATAAGCCACATCACTCAATATAGTTAGTATACTGAAGTTGTGGAGCTGAGATGGGCAAAATAACACCAGAAGTGACACATCCCATACAGCACACAAATAACTAAAATACATCCACTGGATATCCCTTTGATATTCGTGTCGGAAGTTCTGGATGTCCAACATATATCCAATAGACATCCGTTGGATATCCAAAAAAAATATAGACGTTTCTGGATCACTTTTGGAGTTGTTTTGGACATCAAGTTGGAAAGTATCTGGAGGTTTTGTTTCGATATAGACATTATTTTGTACGTGCTTTGTATATTGGATAGTTTTGGACAAGATCTAGCTCTGTATTGGATTTCCAGAATTGGATAAGTTTTAGATATCCAGTTTTGGACAAGATCTGGCAATGTATTGGATATTTAGAATTTGGTGAGTTTTGGTTGGCCAGTTCTATACACTCTATACACTCTTGGGCTACGTTTTTAATATCTAGGTTGACTTTCAGATATCCAGTTCTGTACATCTCAGAATTAGATATCAAATGGATGTCCAATAGATATCCATAATATCCACGGATCTGATCTGGACATTGCAGATATCCAATGGATATCCCTTGGAGATTTTTGTGGTATTGGTAGTGGCTGGGATCCCACTTTAAACTGTAGGCCCAGTCCCGATTATCCTATATGTGCATATAAGTGGGCTTAAAACATAAACTCAAGCTGAATCGCATCTCTACTTAGAAACTCAACCAGCTCACGTATTAAGTAAAAGTTATCCTGGACAAAGAAGCAACCCGCTTGACAGATGTGCACATAAGGGTTGCATACGGCGCAGGATGTTCGAGGTAATTCCGGTCGAGAGGATTCTCGGCGAATGACGTCAGCAGTCCATATTTAGCCCGGGGGAGGATAATACCGCGGGTTGGGAGGCCGCCACAAAGGCAGTGTAAGCAGAACAACTTCTAGGTTCAATTAGGGACGAGTTGAGCGGTGGAAGTTTCGTCACATGGACAATGAGAGTTCAGGATATAGAACTACGTCACATACTTATAGTTAATTGGCCACAGCCTCTTGCCAAATGACAGAATGAAGATGACCTCATGGCTGGCAGTACATATGCTTGTGGTCGCTTACTTGCACCATCAGGTTAATCGCAGGTTTAAGAAAGAGAAGGGACAACGATTGGAAAACATTCATTAAATATATCATCCGCGTATTGGTACAGTCACCGACAATACAAATGGGACACATAGTTCCTGAAATGCTCGCTTCTCTGCAAAGGCGTTACGTGCGTAGTCTAACATTACGGCGATAAAACAATAACATATTTTCAATCACAAGTTCTGTCACCGCAGTAGGGTTAGGCAACACGCATGATACCTATCTTTGAGTCTTTTCAGGAATTCGCTCCTCAAGTCGTTAGCAAAACACTCTAATAATCACAGGCTATGGTAAACAAAACTTACTGTTTCATCTCAATAAAAGGTTTATTCTCCATAAACGCACCTAATAGCAATTCATAGACTTGAAACCACACATTGGAATTATTCGCATCATTTTTCTACTACTATTCCCTTCTTGCTACACTATTTTTTGCTTGTTGATAAATATCTCTGTTTTGTTCGTCCACTTTTAATTTGACAAATTAAAAAAAAAAAAGAACAAACATTTCAATAACAAAGAATCAATAGTGTAATGTCCAGATCATTACACACGTAACGCCTTGCAGGGAAGCTAATATTTCAGGATCTAGGTGTCCTATTTCTTTTGCCGGTGACTATACATCACTATCTTGGGGAATGGAAATTTGTGGTGCGTCGTTACATATGGCACTTTGCACCCTTCAAAGCGTTGTAAAGGGACCTGCACAAAACGTACACAACACATTGAGAAGTAGGGAGGGCAAAGGAGGGGTGGGGGGTAACAGCCCCTACCGAAATTTGGAGAAAATCAAAATTTTCCAAATGAAAGCACTACAGAACTCTGTAAAAACAAAAGTTATATGTTACCCGTGACTACCATTTTTGTATTGGAACACATACATACAGCATAAGCTATAGCTATATATATATATATATATATATATATATATATATATATAGTTATTTAGTGTCGCTTTTCTGCCATCTTTGACAAATCGCGATCATGAGGATCAGTGAAGATATGATGAAGGAACATAAAGGACATCCATGCCCAAGTCGGGTTTCGAACCCGGGACCACTGGCGTCTTAAGGCGCTGTTCTAACCACTCCAGCACGAAGATCATATCTCTCTCTCTATATATATATATATTTATATGTATATACATATACATACAGATATATTTGTGTAATATTATGTCCTAATTATAATCCACGTATTCGTGTTGTATACCTCGAGATTTTCGCAGAAAAATCTTCCTTCGGGCTCTAATTTGATTGACTGGCTTTATTTTACTTCGCTTCTTGTGCCACTTTTGGCTAATTTGCGAAGATGGGGATGAGTGATGATGTGATGAAATTGATGAATGGACACTCACAAATATCCATGCCCAGGCCAGGATTCGAACCCGGGACCCCTGGTGTCGTAGCGCGATGTGCTCTTCGTGCTCTAAAAACAGCTCGTTAATCACAGTGATTGATTCCGACGTCATAGAAACGAATCACCGATGACACAAAAAGTCACTCTTTGTTGTGAGGTGAGGTTCATTGTATCTCGAAGCTTTCAGATTTCATCAATCCTCCCCCCTTCCCCCCCCAATATGGGAAAGGAATCGGTTCACTGATGACAGCCTTTCCCCACCAGTTTCCGATGCAGCTATAATTAAATACGGGGTGATTGCATTGTCTGGCAGAAGCGTGACGAGGAAGCCGGGAATAAAAATCACCATAAATTACAATCACCACATCGCTCCTGTGTAATTACACGACTAATTGCGGGGCCTTTGTCGTGGTGGGTAAAAGTGATTGTCTCCTGGGTGAGTGGAGATGGAGGCGAAGATAGTACGGACTGCTTTCTTCTCAAGACTGTTGGAGCTGTGTTTAAAGCACAGGCGCCGACTTTGGGGGGGGGGGGGAGGCACTTTATGCCTCACCCAAATTTTACGTAGAAGGAGAGACATTTTTGCCGAGGATTTTTTTGAAGTGGGGTATATCCAGAAATGTGGAACAAAGAGAAGATCCGAAATGCTGTGTAGTTGATTGAGTTAGGTTCTGCCAAGCGTGTCTAATCGCGACGATGAGGATGAGTGACGATATGAGCAACACACTCACAAACACCACCCATGCCCAGGCCGGGATTCGAACCCAGGACACCTGGTGTCGTACAGCGCTATGCTAACCACTCCGTCACGGTGGCCGACGAAATGCTGTTGGAGTATTAGATGTGACCATCAATGCTTTGGTAGTATTGCAACTAGCGTACAACGGTGGAGTTGATATATTGTGGTCCAAAGTAACGAAAAATATAAACTCACGTATACCCACCCTCCCACTCCAACAATCAGCATCACAGGCGCTTACAGACAAATGCTGTCATACTGCGTACATCCCAATGCTTATTGTTTACATTCAATTCTCAGAAGTATTCGAATAGTACAGTGTTCCGCAAATTAACAATGTTTCCAAATTGTATTATACAGGGTGGCTCAATAAGTCACTTCACACCCTCAGTACAAGGCCACTGCGGCATGGAATTTTAAATTGGCGATGACCAATCGTTATCTGGCCAAGGGGGAACCACATTGACGCCACCCACACGGTCGGCGGCCATCTTGATGTCCGCCATCTTGAATTCAACTTCAGAATTTTAAATGGGAAGGGGGTCGTGCGACATATCAAAATGGGCTAGAATTTCAGGAGAAATGCAATGGTGAAGGTTTTTTCGACGTATCGTTAACCAGTAAAAAGTTATGACTGAATTCTTTTACCAATTAGCTCCTTTTCGAGGTGTTAGAAAAATGCCTTAAAATTTGTTTAGCGCATCGGTAATGCATCGAGATCAAAGTGACGTCTAGGGAGAGAAGTTCGCATGCCATTGCACACGATTTTAATCGGATACATCCACGAAGAGCTCCGCATTATAAATGGTTGTCGCGAACAATTTACAGTGTGACGCTTCCATTGAATTAAAAGTCCTTCACAGTGACAAGGCTAATGTTTATGTTCAGAAGGAAGTTCATAAACATAATATTCGATGATTTTTATCTGATAACCCATTTTCGACAGATCAAAGCTGAATGGTTAGTGTTGGTAAGTTAATGGTGTGGCGTGCTGTGTGGAACACGATTGGTTAGTCAATTTTCCATCAACGGAACCTTAAATGCTTAGGGCTACTTGGATTTGTTAAATAAACAGTTTTTTTTTATCCTTGCTTATGGAAGAAGGTACTTTTTACAGAGTTTTTTCAATAGGGAAGAACACCAGAACACTTATGGGAACGTTATGAACCAGTTTTTGTCCAAAGTTAGTTATCAGATGACAAGGGTCACATATTCTGTTTATAAACTTCCTTATGAACATAAACATTAGCCTTGTCACTGTGAAGGACATTTCATTCAATGGAAGCGTCACACTGTAAATTGTTCGCGACAACCATTCATAATGCACAGCTCTTCATGGATGTATCCGATTAAAATAATGTGCAATGGCATGCGAACGTCTCTCCCTAGACGTCACTTTGATCTCGATGCATTACCGAAGCGCTAAACAAATTTTAAGGCATTTTTCTAACACCTCGAAAAGGAGCAAATTGGTACAAGAATTCAGTCATAACTTTTTACTGGTTAAAGATACGTCGAAAAAACCTTCACCATTGCATTTCTCGTGAAATTCTAGCCCATTTTGATATGTCGCACGACCCCCTTCCCATTTAAAATTCTGAAGTTGAATTCAAGATGGCGGACATCAAGATGGCCGCCGACCGTGTGGGTGGCGTCAATGTGGTTCCCCCTTGGCCTGATAACGATTGGTCATCACCATTTCCATGTTGCGCGCTGCAGTGGCCTTGTACTGGGGGTGTTAAGTGACTTATTGAGCCACCCTGTATATATAAAAATGGATGTATGTGTATGTTTGTTCCAGCATAACTCTCGAACGCCTGGAGCAATTTCAACCAAACTTGGTACGCGTATCACTTGCAACCTGGAAATAAATATTGCGGGGTAAGACACCCCTGGCACCCCTAGGGGTGGGGTGACATGTAAAAATAATCGAGAACCACCGATATTAAATTCCGCACAAACAGACATCCGTGACTATGCAATCCGCACAAGGATAGTGTTTCTCGGGTTGTCTAACATTCAGGCTGTGTTGCGAATGGAATCCATAGTTTTCGTGACACAATGCGAATCAACTCCAAGTTCATCCCCTATCGGCATGGGGGGTGAGAGAAGGTGAAAAATAAAATGCCACAAATGACCTAGATTAGTGTCGAATCCATAGTTTTCGGAGTCGCTAAGCTAATTGGTGACATTCACGATCACATTAAAAATTAGTTACATTTTACACTATAGTTAGAATTCATCATTTTCCTGTCTAACAAGATTGGGATATATAAATGCCCGGGCAACGCCGGGTAATCCGCTAGTACACCATAATTTTCGTACACCAGCACCATTGAAAATAAATCCATGTTTAGTACATAATACATTTATAAATTAAGTGATACTTATTAATAGAAGTTTCCATTGAGGTTGCTACACTTATCGCCGTAGGGTGTTAGGCAACACACATAACGCCTTGCAGCGAAGCGAGTATTACAGGATGTAGATATCCCATTTGTATTGCCGCTGACTGTACTTTTAGCGATGGCCTCTCCATCCCTTTATCTTCCATCGTGTCCATCTCGGTCAGCCAAATGGTAGAAACAAGCGACGTCGAATCGTTGACAGACAACCGCACAAGCTCTAAGAGGCAAGAATAAAAATGTATGTCACGTATACGTGATCGGAGATCCAAGCAGAGAAGACAAGTGTAAACCGGACGGGCTATTTTCCTTAAAATTACGCAACCCCCCCCCTCCCCCCACTCCTCGTAACACACAAATCCAGTGATACAGTTCCATCTGGTATATTTAGCCCCCTTCGTTCTGCATTTTCCAAAACATTGATCACGTGATTTTAATCATAGATCCCGGGACGCACGTCTTCCGAGAGAAAATTGCGTGGGAGCCGTGACGTCATCCGGCTGCCATGGCAACGTTCTCGCAGCATCCGAGTAATGGATTGAACCGCCTCAGTCGCCCTGGGGAGGTTCGATGCACGCCCCGGTTTCCACCAGAGGGAGGCGAGGAATGCATCTCTTTAATTGAGCGCCACATTCTTCGGAGACAGCCGGAAGAGAAGAGGGTGGAACAGAGCGAGGGGGAGGGGGATGTAACGTCCCTAAGATGCAACAGGTTGAGGTACACATGTGCGGGAATTTCAGAGCCATCGTGAATGGGGAATAGAGTTGCTTAGGATAGGTTAGGTTCTTCCATGAATCGGAATTATAATGATTGAGGTTAGGTCAGGTTATGTTACGTCTTGAACAATCAGAAATACATCAGGAAGATCAAGGTTTTGTTACGACTCTAGAATGATTAATGCATTCTTATGTCTCGGTGATTCAAAACTAGAATTATTAAGGGATTCTTGAAACAGAACTAGAATAAATAAGGCTCGTCATATCCCTAAGTCAGAACTAGAACAATTAAGGGCTTCTTCTATATTTCTTTGAATGAGAACTCGAACGATTAAGGCTATGTTATGACTCTATGGATCAGAACTACAATGATTAAGGGTTTCTTCTATGTCTCAATGAATCAGTATTAGAATGATTAAAGCTTTATGTCTCGGCGAATCATAACTTCAGACTTCATTTCTGTTGCTTTATGCAGAATCTTTTGCATAACAAATCCCAGAAAATTTATTCGGGAAACTAAAAACCAGAAGGGAAATACACAACTACAAAACAAGGAACAGCGAAACTTGAACTCTTCAAACACTCGCTGGAAATTTTCAAATCATCTTTTACACTTTCAGCGGCAAAAACATGGAATGAACTTCCGCCCTTCAATACCTCCCTCCCCAGTCCTAACAAATTTAAGAATAAACTAAAGAATTTTCTGTTAGATGAGCAATATCTCTGTTCAAGCTCCCACGAGTAACACTACACAATACAGTTTAGACTACATACGAGCCTCGCCGATTCAATCCAACCCTTGACAAATCTACAACTATATTGTAATATTTACGTATGCGTTGTTCTATCGTACCTCACAAAACTAGCATAATCATGTACGAGCTCAACATCCGTGCGTGAATGTCCTGCTCAGAAATGTTAAGTGTGTGTGTGTGTTTTTTCTCTTTCTTTTTTATGTGTTGTCTTGATTTTTAAAAATATTGTCTTTGTTCTTTCCTTATAACCATTTTTCCCCTTTTTTTAATTATTTATTGTATTTTCTTATCTTTTTTATGATTTTGTTTATGTACACCAGGTAAATGTCAAACGGGGTTAGGTGGGAGAACAGCCACAGGCTGAACCTCGCCCTTTAATAAAGAAAATTTGAATTTGAATTTGAACTAGAATGATTAAGATAATCTTCAAACAGAACTAGCATGATTAAGGCTTTGTTAAGTCCCTAAATTAGAACTAGAATGATTAAGGGCGTCTTTTATGTCTCTCCGAATAAGAATTAGAATGATCTATGCTTTGTTATGACTTCATGAATCAGAACTAGAACTATGAAGGCTTTTCTATGTCTCGATGAATCAGAACTTATAGGATACAGGTCATAGTACGTTATGTTAGGAGTTAGGCAATTATAAATCAGAACTATAATGATTAAGGCTATATTGCTTTTGATATTCTATGAAACTACGAGTACTACAGTGTTTTCTATGGTTCTAAGTGTCTCTACACTGAAATTCAGTAAAACCGAGCACATATTTTCATAAGGGCACGTCATCTGTGATCGACGAATGCCGATCAACTATCAGTTATTACACCACCTGTATGCATCAAACTTGTAACCTATAGAACAATCAGATTTGAAATACGAATCTCCGGCTACACCAATTTAACCGCAATGGATAAATCACAGTTGATAGAAAAGGAAAAAGAAATGCAATTTCCTTCCTTCGGTTGGTGACCCAATGTATCATTCTCGGTCGTTGGAGCTACCTGATATGGGAGAGATTTCGCGTGGCGGAAAATGGGGGTAACGTGGAAGGGAGAGCTCCCCTTGAATACAGATGACATTCAAACAGGTCTATTGATTTCCTCACAGTCTAGGGGCCACAGAAGGGGGTGGCTGTGCTACTTTCGCGAACAGAGGAACGTGACTTCAAATCCTGTTTATTGCTCTACAAGACTTGGTTTTAGCTTTTGTGCAGTTTCGTCATGGGAAAGGGGAAGGTACTGCAAATATGGCACCCAGCATCTCGTCACTGAGAATAAAAGTTGTTCAGAATGCATATTTAGATAAAGGCATGGGCGTCGTCAGACATTTTTGAAGGGAGGTGGGGGTCAGACCATTTATTAAACTTGATTTGTTGTTTTATATTTACCGTCACTTTTCATACATTTTCGACTTATCGCGACGATATGCATGAGTGATAATATGATGATATTCATGGACACTCACAAATTGTTTTTAAATTTTGAGTTCTGGTTTTAAGTCCATTTTATGCAAAGGAAGGCTAATCGGGACTGGACCTACAGTTTAAAGTGGGATCCGAAACACTTGTACCCACCGGGTATCGAGCCCGGGACCCCTTGATGACAATGAGACAACGTTATCACTGCGCCATGAGGGAGGCCAACACTTACAATGAACACACATTCCCAGACCGGGATTCGAACCGGAGACCCATGGGGTCGTAGTGCGCTGTGATATGTTAATGCTTTTAAAAATGTACACAATTTTGCTCTTTGGAACATATCCCTGACTTACCATTTTCACGAGACAAAATTTGTCTTAAATTCACTTTATGGTCAGATGGGCTAATCGGTACTAGACCTACAGTTAAAAAGGTGCTCCACCGGGAATAGATCTCGGGGACCCCTCAATTACAAGACGACAGAATTAGCCAGTACCAGGGCTGACCCCAGGTGGATGCCTGGCCTGGGGCATACAATATTCGCGGCCTATATACAAGTGTCCTATGTAATCATAATACAGGGCGATTCAAAGTGAATGGTGCAAGTTTACACAGTTATTGTGACGTTACTATTTATGGTAGAAAATCAGAAAAGGCACCAATATAAGGAAAAACTTAGCGGGCTTATTCTGCTTAGCCGATGCTCCACCAGGATCGCCAGTGTCGCAAAATGGCTAATGACAAGTAGAAGGCGTATTGTGTGTTGGAGCTATCGAGAACTGATTCAATCGCAATGGTGCAAAGACATTTCCGCATGCGTTTCGGTAGTAATGCATATGTATCACCCTTCCGAAAGATTTGCCAAAGTTACAACTGCGAATTGTTAGTGCCTTCGAAACAGTAGAAAACGACTTGCTGTCTCGTGCATAGCAAATACTTGATTATCATTTGGACTTTTTCCACTGTACACGTGGTTCCTATGTTGAATCTTTATAATGTGAGTCATGTGAGTAAAACTTCCAGAGTTGTTCTTCATATTATCTGATTTTCTATCATAAATAGTAACGTCATAATAACTGTGTAAAGTTGCACCATTAATTTTGAATTACCCTGTATAAGCATTATTACATTTATGTATATTTCGTATTATTATCTAAGAGAAAAAAGGCGAATACGTTGAAGATTAAAACGGAATTATGTTAGGCTAATGAAGGTTTGAAAATTATTGTTTCATTTCAATTCTGGTGTACTCCTGGTGCGACGTTCATTATATTTAATTACAAAACTGGGTGTCTTTAATATCAAACTGTTACTTGAACTATAAAAGTGGAATATTTAATCATATCCAATAACATATATTTTTTTTACTTTTCATTGGATTTTGATGCTTTATTGACTTTACATTGTTTCGTAATATTTTTACATCACGATTTCATTATATATGTAAACGAACTACAGGGTGTCCCAAAATTATACATACATAGGAATAGTGCTCCTTCTTTGAAGGCGAGACTCCAAGATATTATTTAACCGTGACAAGCGCATCAACCTATAAATATTTAATGGCGGGACCATACTGACCTGTGCCCAACTCTGAAAGGCTGCCACGTTGGAAAACTTTTGGGACACCCTGTATTTTTACACAAATATTTGAAGACGATATTCATTTGTTTAGAATATGATTTCCGTAATTTTGGATATGTTTAAGTATGTCAAAATAATCCACGAATGGAGGCTATATCAGATTGGTTTCTTAATTGGAAGTACCCGAGTCCCATAAACTAGTAAAAAAAACCGTACACAAGCAATTATTTTTATCCAGCGCGGGCCCCCCTGAAACACGGGGCCTCGATCGAGTGCCCGAGTTGCTACCCCTAGCTCTGGCTACTATGCTGTGGGAGAGGACCCATTTTCACGAGAAACAGGCTCCCTAGTCCTATATTTATTTCGGACGTTACCCCCCACCTTTATCCAACGTTGCTTTAAGGCATCTTTTTGGATACTCTGTTCATTGTTACGAGACAGAAAAATGCAGAAGGACTAGATTCAGAATATAATCGTTACATTTGTACCTTGAAACGCTGCCACAAAGATTGTAAGCGCAATGCTTTTCAAGTGTGTTAACAACAAGTTCCGAAACGTTTGCCCGAATCATGGTAGAGGGCGTGGTTTCGCGCAATGAATTGTGGGGAGAAGATTTTCGCTGAATAGTGTGTGAACAGCTATTCTCAAACTCCGTAAGAGATTGATATCAAAACAAAAGCTATCAATTTTATCTCAAATGTACGCGATCTTCTACAACAACAGTTGTTAGAAATGCATGCACGTGACTTTTCTGTAAACTATTCACATGTCTAGTTCGTCCTACTTGGTGCAGTTTTGTACCATGTAAGAAAATTTACAAGGAGAGTCCACAAAATAAATTTATTGCACTTTTGTTACACATTGTCTTTATTTATTTATTTCAAACACACAGGCACATGCCCAATTACAGTGTTCACGAAAACAGAAATACGAGTCTCTTAATGTAAACAGTTGTGGTATAAAAATCAAACTTTTATCTAAAAAAATCAATAAAGTACTGCTAGTAGAGCTCCTTCCTTATATGTGCGACAAGAACCGGTTAAAAATCTCAAATTGTTTCAGTGCTGCCATCTCTTGGTACTCGACGTAACTACCTCCGCTTCGATATCAATGGCAAATCTCTTTCATAAACGGCCTTGAGTTGTTTCAGCAAGATAGACATGGTTGTATATTTTTTGTAAATTAATTTTGGTCCAGAATGTCAAACTCTTGGCACTTGTAGCCGACTTGAGACCAAGGAACACGAAACCAGGGCCATATTCTGGGGAAACGAAATAATGCAACTCACTCCGGTCGTGGGCATACGCAGGATTTCCTTCCAGGGGGGAGAGGGTAAGCAAGATTTTTTTTCTTCTGAAAGGGGAGCAAATAAGACATTCCCCCCACAAAGACAATTTTAGTTTGAAGTCATCGTGTTCCTGCATCAATTTGAATCAGTCTTACTGCAATGGAAAGTAATTTATATGTGTGAAATGATTCTTTTAGGCTACATTCATCTTTCAGGGAGCAACTATTCTCCCTGCCCCCTCCACCACCAATGATGCTAGTGATTTTTTTTTTTAAAAAAAAGGTATCAGATAGGATAATATTCACAGAACAACTTCCCCCACAATTCATTGCACCACATTTCTGGCAAACAGATCATATCCTGCGTTGAAAACATGTTTTAAATAGAGTTGGATTTATTGTTGACAATGATTGATTGATTTGCTTTAATTTACTTCGCATTTTGTGCCACTTTTTGCTAATTTGCGAACATGAGGATGAGTGATGAAATTGGTGAATGGACACTCACAAACATCCATGTCCAGGCCGGGATTCGAACCCGGAACCCTGGCGTCATAGCGCGATATGCTAACCACTCCGCCACGGGGGCAGGTTTATTGTTGACAATAATTAATTGAAGTTATTGCTGCATAGCACACTAACTATATTGCAAAATCATGTAGCAATTTAAGCTAAGAAATTAGTGTCATTTTGATGCCATTATGTAGGTATTGAATAAACATATACCTACAATAAACAGGGGTGGCCGCGGTGGCTCAGTCGGTAACGCGTCTGACTACCATACTCAAGGTCCAGGGTTCAATCCCAGGCCGGTTCAAATCCGGGAACTTTTCTAACGTTGGAAGCGTCCCCGGAGCCCAGCCAGCGTCGAATGACATGGGTACCTGGGGGGTAAAGGCAAAGGCGGTCAGGGGCGTGATGCTGATCACATCACCCCACTCACGACCGGATCAAGAAAGTGTCGGTCGTTACCCCCACACCCCCTATACGCCTTCATGGCGTCGTGCTAAGTACAGGGGAGCACTTTACCTTTACCTACAATAAACAGGTTCTTTAACAGAAACGGTTAAAGTATTTTTAAAATAAGGCTATTATTTTTCGTCATGAAAACATAATAAGGCTATTATTTTTCGTTATGAAAACAAAATAAGGCTATTATTTTTCGTCATGAAAACAAAATGAGGCTATTATTTTTCGTCATGAAAATAAAATAATGCTTTTATTTTTCGGTATGAAAACAAAATAAGGAGAAAGCAAATGGCGACGCAAGACCTCTCTACCAATGAACACGTGAGAGGGAATGGGATTGCCTGGAGGGGAGGAAGCGACTGCTGTTTCCAGCCTTCGCAGCAGCGTGCACTGCGTCACTCTGCCCACTCGATTACCCCACTTCTCTGCCGCTATGCGCGGCCTCACTCCACAAATTCCGGGAATATAGTATACACTCGGGAAAATTCTTGTCTCGTTTGGACAATACTTTGTGGTTCTTGAGGCGTAAAGAATTAAAGCAGGAATTTATTGTCGCTAGAAAAATCGTGCGGAGATGTCATGTCAGGGAAGCCTGGATTGAGACATGATGTTCATACAGTATAATCCTCCTTCAAATCTTTTTGCGGGATCTTCTTCCCTTTCCGAACACGCTGGGCAACTGAGGGTCCCCAAATGAGGCAGATCCCAGTCGTTATTTACGACACACGACGTGGCGAAGTAATTGCCAAGCTCTGACCACAAGCAAACGGGTTCCGAAACCACACTACCAGTTATCATAAGCGGTTGATCGGCCTCACTCGACGGATGCGTTACACAATTTGACGCCTGCGTCTTAATCCTTGAAATGTGCCATTCGGAGCTGCTTTGGCTGCTATCGTAATATCTCCGCTGCCTGTAGAATGTTACCAAACTACTCTTTTCTAGCATTGGGGGATGATGATTCTGTTTTCATGGTAATAAGCAAGGAACAGATTTATATGTAGTAAAAATGTGCTAAATATGCAAGAAACATATTTAGTTATTTTCACCGAAATATGGAGTTAAATATGGACTTAAAATTTTAAAAAAATAATACTATAAGACTACACGAGCTACACATGGACGTCCGGAACGGGGGGAGGGTAAGGGAGGACCACCGCCCGACTGGAAAATGATTGTCCACCTAAAAATTACATAATTTCATTTCAGTCACAGTCATTTATGTTAATCATTCTAATTCGTTGAAGAAACATTATAATTTGACACGTCCTTTCCCATTGCACTAATAGTTATTGTTATTAATTACTTTCTCTCTTGTACAAATGTTTATTGTTCTTTAATCTTAATTTCTGTAATTTACCTATCACTGATAATGTCAGGATAGTGACTAACCTGTATATACTTATCTTGTAAGGGCTGTTACCATGGCAATTACGATTGTCTTTTGTCTTGACTTTGAAGTTCGGGCTCAGTTTTCAAATAGAGTGATCAAGGTGAATTATAAGAAGTTTAATTTCCTTGAGGGAAATGGATTATATGTTAGGCATAGATATAAGTATTTAGTTTGCAAAGAAGTAAAATAGAGTTCCTTTTTCTTAGTGCAAACTTAACTCTGATTTTTATTTGACGAACTAGCAGAGATATATTACCCCATACCCAGTGATGTAATATACGCGTAGATTACATTGGGTTGTAGTTTACATAGACTACGTAGACAATCTAAAGTGCATTAAAATTAATTTTCAAGGGTTTCATGAAAAGAAAGTGACATTTTCAACTATATTGGTTCCTAACGAAATGAAAAGAATCCTATTTACAACAAAATTTATCTTCTCTTCTATCATAAACTATGAAAGAAGATAAATAGTATGCAAAAACAACAACAGATGGCAGTCGTGAGGCAAGAGTGGTCTTTTTCTCATAAAACACTAGAATATTTCCTATATTAGGTTTCTTTCTAGGTGAGAAATTGTTCGAATTTGGAAGAAAGAGTATGAAAAGTTATCTTCACATATCAGCAACTGATACGCGTATAATTTTCTTTTAATTCCACGGCGCCCTTTGCTAAGTTATCACCTTTCGTCATGTTGTTTAAATAGATTACGTAATCTACGTGTATAAAATAGTCTACGTGTAGAATGTAGACTATCGTTGTTTACGCGTAGACGCACATCACTGCCCATACCCTGAGAGGCATCACGCGAATGCTTTCGAGTCTTTCTTGGGAACTTATTATTTGCTCTTTTAGTTAAATCATGTTCTTTTGACTAAAGAAAAATATAGTTTTAATACTATATGACTACACGAGCTACACATGGACGTCCGGAACGGCGGGGTAAGGGGGCACCACCGCCCCACTGGAAAATGATTGTAAACAAAAAAATTACATAATTTCATTTCAGTCACAGTCATTTATGTTAATCATTCTAATTCGTTGAAGAAACATGATAATTACAGACTGAAATTGTGTCTTTTGAGGGGGGCATCACTATTATTGGAAAAAATATGCCTCTTTTGCCCCATGGGAAAAAATGCCTTGTTTTCCCTCCCTGGAAAAAAATCCTGCGGACGTCCATGAAGCTACATAAATTACAGTACGCTTACATTGACATAAATTGTAAAACAACACAAAATGTGTTTTCATTTTCTGTTTCCAAAACAATGAATAACAAAATAATGTTGTAAGTGCTCGAACGTGAATTTCCTTTTATCATCTCTTAAGATGGTTTTATATTGACTAAAACTGCGTTCAAGGTCGCAAGTAGTAATGAGAGGGTATTTCAAATTTGTCAGTTATTCGCAAGAAATTCACCTAACCATTTCGTTCACACGGGGACATGTAGTTATTGCGCGAATATGCAGTATATGTTCAGAAATGTTCTGAAATAATGGAAATAATATGTAAAAATAACTAAAATATGCAATATATGAGCCAAAACCTAATATATATGTAGAAATACGGAAAAACAGAATTTTTCGAGTCTCCATGCCATGATGCGCAAAGATAATACAAAATATAACTGATTTCAGCTTCGTACATAAATATGTATTTACATTTAAATCCGTTCCCTGGTAATGAGAATGACTATAGAGCTAAGGTTCAGTGGCGGCTGGTGGATCTGGCTCCAGGGGTGTGCACTTCAGCCTCGCGTCTGTTAGGAGTGTTATAATCCCTCTCAAATATTCACACCAGAACTTGATGATGTTATGACCACCTTTCAACTATAATGAGACTATGGCAGGGTTTAAAAATTTTAAAAATACGATTATTATTTTTTAACAAATTGAAATGCCTCGGTGATTGGGATATAATGAGTTGGGTTTGAAGTCCACTTCATGCTCAGAAAGGCTAATCGGGACTGGACCTACAGTTTAAAGTGCGATCCGCACCAGTATGTGCCTCCATCGGATTATAGAACCCGGAACCCCTTGATTACATGGCGACGCCGTTACCACTAGGCCATCAGGGAAGTCGTGTTTAGTGGTGTGTGAAATGAAGTTGATATGCTTGATTTCTGTAATTTAGCATCGCTTTACTGCGAATTTGGGCTAATCGCGACGATGAGAATGAGTGACGAAATTGCTGAAGAGACATTCACAAAGAAGACCCATGCCCGGGCAGGGATTCGAACCCGGGTCCCCTGGCGTCGTAGCGCCTAAATATCACAAACTTAAAACCCCAAAGCGGAATAAGTCCATCCTCCTGCAAATGTTAAATATCCAAATTCCTCAAGAGAGACATAGACTGGCTGACCATATATTTCTACACAAAATAGTGAATGGCAACATCAGAAGTGACGGCCTTCTTCAGGAAATTCACTTTCGTGTGCCTGCCCGCTCAACAAGAAGCACTCAACTTTTTGCTTCTCAGAAGCCGAGATCGTGCCTCATCCAGCACTCTCCGTTCCATAGACTGCCCAGTGAGTATAATAATCTAGGAAGCCAAATAGACATTGTTGAAAATCTGGACCGTTTTAGAAGAAAGTTAGCTAAAAGTATGTAAGTCTCTTAACCACATGTAATTTTTCTGTTATTTTTTCTTTGTTGTATTATGTTATTATTTTTTTTGTCCTTATGTTCTATAAAATCGTTCCAATGTAAAATGGCTAACGCTGTATTTGGAATCTTCTATTAAATAAATAAATAAATAAACTCTGGGTAAACCAATGAAGCCAATCCTGTTCGCTATCATTGTAAAGAACCGACTGTCCCTATACTCAACATCCGGTTGATTTTCAAGAACCTCACCAAAACATATCAGAGTGATAAGTTAGCAGAGATGTTTACACTCTCCTCCGAATCTGTGGCTATCTTCTCTCCGCATTCTTCACCCACCTGATCGGAAACCGGAACCTGTTCGTTGGCCTTGAAAACTAGCTCAAGGTCACGCCACAAGGAACCCCGCCTTGAACGAAAAAAGTGCCCGCTATTAGGAATACTGCGTACTCCAGCGACGCATAATGCTGGCTTTGTGAGGCTTCCAGAATTCAATTAGCACGTCATGATGGTGGCAGTGGTGTGGGGAGGAATGCAGCAAGGGTATAGGGTACGACTGAAGTCACATATTTTTGGTAAATAGAGCAAAATTTCGGTACAAAAAGCAGAGTCAATTTCGGTTTCAAAAGCGGCAAATAGAACAAAATGTCGGCGTTAGAGCGGTGAATTGGATTGGATTGAGTTGGTTTTTCAAGTCCACTTTATGCACAGTAAGGCTAACCGGGAATGGACCTACAGTTTAAAGTTGCTACCTTCATTTGGTGCAAAGGTACATAAACCTTAATCTTAAAACTCAGCTAGCTTATCTACAGGGTAGGGTTCTTTGTAGACAACGAAACCAGACAGGATGCCTTCCAATGGAGACGTTTGAACGAATATATTATTTAAACACAGGATACACGGAGTAAGAATATTTACATGATAAGCTACTTTCTTCTATAATTTTCTCGTTTACAGTCAATTTTCATCTCAATATGCTTTTTATTATTTATTTTCTCTATTTGAATATTCTTCTATTTGTACTTCCTTCGTAATGGACAGATCTGGATCTGGACTTCCTTCTTGTCTTCTTTGTAAACTTCCCTCTGGATTTCAATTTGTTTATGTTTTGACTATTTAACGAATTCCTTTATCCTTTTCCAACTTTTTCCTTTAAGCTTTGGGAATAATACTAATCTCCTCCCTTGCGGTTGAGATTGGAACGCGCTAACACTAACTGGGTAGAACAGACTGTATACTTTGTGCAAACGATTGACACGCGCAACCAAAAAGTGCTGTGCGGCGTCGATTGGAACGCGCACGCCACTATAAGAATGATAAATCAATCAAACAGATGCAATATCTGTTCAAAGACACAAACTTGTATCAGTGCTTTGACTTCCTTAATTTTCATATTAACTTACATATGATCACTGATTTGATTTATACAATGTATATATTAATTTATTTCTTTTATATTTATTCTTTGTCTTCTTATAATATATTCTATTGTTTTTCATCTTTCCAATTTGCTTTGTTCTTATTTATAAAGTTATTCACATATATTATGCCAATTCTTAATCTTGCACGCCTGGTGCTGCCATCTCTATTCCTCTTTGGCAAACTATTTGCATTACTTGGTCCTATTGGGTACGTAACAAAGTGGGATCCGAACCAGTACGTGCCTCCACCGGGTATCGAACACGGGACCCCTCGATTGCAAAGGCGACGACGCTACCACTGCGCCATCGGGGAGGCCTATATCGTACCAGATCCGTTCGGTTTCAGAAATATTGACTCTGGCAGACCTTGCCAGCTCCTGCTCAGAAATGTGTAGGATAAGCTTTTTACAGGAAACGGTAAGAACACTGGCCTTTGGCGAGAGGTGACGAGAGGCCAAGAGAGAGTTTAAATAGGTGCGCATGAGAGCTACACGGGGTCTTTTTACTTGGAATCATCAGAGAAGCGGAGAAGCAGGAGCTATTGGTCTGTTTTATAAACCGATCAGGTAAGCTGTCCTACACCCTTTATCTGCAATTCGCATTGCTCAGTTCAGTATAAAACCCAATCATGAGTCTATATTAATGTTAAGTTATATATTTGTACCTGCCCGTTCAGGGCTGTCTCTACCACCTATAGTATTAATCGGGAGGGGCAAGTTACATCCCTATTTAAGATCCCCGCGTTCATGTTGGAACGCTACGATATTATAGCGGTGAAAAATCTGATCAAAAATTGTATACAAAATGACATTTTGGTTTTAAGGTTCTGAATATTATCCTAACTTTGATTTAAAAACTGCACTTATTACACAAAATAAACATATCCCTTCTAATAGCACATTTGTATGTAGTTACCAGAGTATTAAGTTTATTCCTGTGTAAAGGGGTCCATTTTTGCTTCTCAAATATTTACAGCAGGATTACCCAATTTTCCGTGAATTGCATAACTCACAGGATGATTCAAACTTCAGAAAGTGTTGCGCCGATAAATAATCTCTAAATTTCATGTTTATATTTCGCATAATTTTTTGACAAAACAGGGTGGGTAGAAAAATGAACATCACACCTTTCAGAAACATGAAAAATGAACATTACAGCATGTTATTTCACATTTCGTGTTTTCGTCAAAAACGAAATATGCATGCTTCTATGTATTAATACATTTGTCTGTGGTATGAGTCTAGTGGGGACTATGCCATCCTTTTATGGCAGTCGCTACCATAATTTTCCATCCCTGCATTTTATTTATTTTATAGAAAGGTACGTCAAAAGCAGCCACGAATATAGAACTATGTTTCGAGGGGTCAAAACAAGTGCCTCACATGCAATAATAATTTATTATTATTATGATCAATAGGTTATTAAGATGATAATAACATTAAAATAAGTAAATTAATAATTATTATTATGGTTGTTATTGCCTGAACATGTAGAAGGTAGGATGTATTTATTATCTGACTTAAAGATCACTAACATTTGTATGAAAACAGCTGAATTAATGCCAATTATTTAAAAATGTATTATTTATTGGATACTAAAACGGTTGTTAGTAAGCAGATGTACTGTTTCATGTTGCAGTTTAAAGGTTCGTAAGTAGATGTACTGTTTTCTTTTGCAGTTATTAAAGGTTCGTAAGCGGATGTACTGTTTTCTTTTGCAGTTATTAAAGGTTCGTAAGCACATGTACTGTTTTCTGTTGCAGTTATTAAAGGTTCGTAAGCAGATGTACTGTTTTCTGTTGCAGTTATTAAAAGTTCGTAAGCAGATGTACTGTGTTCTTTTGCAGTTATTAAAAGTTCGTAAGCAGATGTACGGTTTTCTGCAGCAGTTATTAAAGGTTCGTAAGCAGATGTACTGTTTCCTCTTGCAGTTATTAAAGGTTCGTAAGCAGATGTACTGACTTGAAAAGTAAAATTCTTGATCAGTGATCATTAATATTATGCATATTATTATTAGTAGTGGTGGTAAGCATAAGTTTTTCCCAGGTATTGTCAACGCAAAGATGCATCGAATTCTAAGTTCTTCATGTAAGTTATGCGGAAATAAACAAACAGTAAACAAGTATTTTGTTCATTTAATTTTGGCCTTACAAAGTCGTTTAGAGGAAAAGGGGCTTCGGACCCCCTAGATCCTCCCTCTAAATATGACCATGGTGCGAGTAGGAATTTTACAAGGGTATAGATATGATTCTATAGTAGGGACTATACCTTCCTTTTCTAGTAGTGAGTCCCATATTTTGACACCCCTCTTATAGAAGTTCCCCGTGCATATAGAACCGTGCTATGAAGGCACATTTAGGGGATGTGGGGGCAGGGCTCCACATATTCCAGATCTAGGCCATTTTGGAGGTGATGTGATCAGCACCACGCTCCGGCCGCATTTACCCCTAAAGGCTGAGTGATCCCCAGAGCCGCTTTATTCGGAAAATTCCGACCTTAGTTCACCCACCCTGGGAATCGAACCAGAGTCTCCCCTGTGGCAGTCAGACGCCCTACCGACTGGACCACCGCGCCTCTCTCACCTCTTATTGCAATTGATTTTTTCTATAAAGGAATCTAGATTAAGTGGGGGAGGGGGTTTTCGAACTAATCCGCCGACCAAACCATAGTGTGTTGTAAGTGACAAAAAGCAGAAGGCTTATTATTTTAGCTCTTTATAAAATAAATAACGTTCACTTAGTTGGTACTCGAACAGAATAACTAAAGTAAAAATGCATAGATTGAAAAATTGAGTGTAAAATACATGAACCTGTTTTGTTTCTTTTCATACTCTACCAGTATAAAACAGTACACGTGCTCCTGATTTTCTGTTAACTGCAACGGTAAACAGTACATCTGCTTACGAACCTTTAATAACCGCAACGAAAAACAGTTCATATGCTTACTAACCTTTAATAACTGCAATGGAAAACAGTACATCTACTTACGTACCTTTAATAACTGCAACGGAAAACGGTACATCTGCTTACGAACCTTTAATAACTGCAACCGGAAACAGTACATCTGCTTACGAAACTTTAATAACTGCAACGGAAAACAGTACATCTGCTTACGAACCTTTAATAACTGCAACGGAAAACAGTACATCTGCTTACGAACCTTTAATAACTGCAACGGAAAACAGTACATCTGCTTACGAACCTTTAATAACTGCAACGGAAAACAGTACATCTGCTTACGAACCTTTAATAACTGCAACGGAAAACAGTACATCTGCTTACGAACCTTTAATAGCTGCAACGGAAAACAGTACATCTGCTTACGAACCTTTAATAACTGCAACGGAAAACAGTACATCTGCTTACGAACCTTTAATAACTGCAACGGAAAACAGTACATCTGCTTACGAACCTTTAATAACTGCAACGGGAAACAGTACATCTGCTTACGAACCTTTAATAACTGCAACGGGAAACAGTACATCTGCTTACGAACCTTTAATAACTGCAACGGGAAACAGTACATCTGCTTACGAACCTTTAATAACTGCAACGGGAAACAGTACATCTGCTTACGAACCTTTAATAACTGCAACGGGAAACAGTACATCTGCTTACGAACCTTTAATAACTGCAACGGAAAACAGTACATCTGCTTACGAACCTTTAATAACTGCAACGGAAAACAGTACATCTGCTTACGAACCTTTAATAACTGCAACGGAAAACAGTACATCTGCTTACGAACCTTTAATAACTGCAACGGAAAACAGTACATCTGCTTACGAACCTTTAATAACTGCAACGGAAAACAGTACATCTGCTTACGAACCTTTAATAACTGCAACGGGAAACAGTACATCTGCTTACGAACCTTTAATACCTGCTACAGAAAACAGTACATCCGCTTACGAACCTTTAATAACTGCAACGGGAAACAGTACATCTGCTTACGAACCTTTAATAACTGCAACGGAAAACAGTACATCTGCTTACGAACCTTTAATAACTGCAACGGAAAACAGTACATCTGCTTACGAACCTTTAATAACTGCAACGGAAAACAGTACATCTGCTTACGAACCTTTAATAACTGCAACGGAAAACAGTACATCTGCTTACGAACCTTTAATAACTGCAACGGAAAACAGTACATCTGCTTACGAACCTTTAATAACTGCAACCGGAAACAGTACATCTGCTTACGAACCTTTAATAACTGCAACGGAAAACAGTACATCTGCTTACGAACCTTTAATAACTGCAACTGAAAAGAGTACACATGGTGTGGAAAATTCTGTTAACTGAAGCAGGAAACGGTACAACGTCTTCTCAACGATTACAGTGGCTTTAAAAGAACGTCTTGAGCCTTGAAAGCAAATTGAACACGTGTCGTAGAACAACGCACCCAGAAGAAAGGACATGAAGCAATGTTTTGTGGCATTTTATGGAAACCGCCTGCTGGAAGGTCGTGGAGAAGGTCGGTCGGTCCAGCAACTCTGAAGAGAGAGTTGACGAGGTATCAAGTGTCGTTCGGCATTCCTTACGGCTGTGGGGCATTCGTGTCAAAGCTTTTGGGCTTCTTTATTATCTTTAATAGCACATAAACCACGGGGAACTTTCGTTACTCCGGAAGTTTGTGGAAGTTGAACCAACTGTCATGTTCTCACTTCTTTTTTATGTTGTGTATTAATAGCCTGATTTGTATAATACCAAATTAAATACTTGCGTTCGTTGTAAAAGGTCCGGGGAAGGTACCCAAACATTCTAATGGGTTCTATTGGGTTCCGTAACAGGACCGGAACCTTATTTTTCCAGCACTATTTAAATTCGGTCCAAGTTAGGTATTGTTTCATTTCAATACGGAACTGGACTCTATTTAAAATGATCCGGAAAAAAGGTTCCTGGACCTAATTTAAATTCATCCGGAATAAATATTCCTGACCGAATTCAAATACTTTAAACACAAAAAGATTCCTTACGGTCCGGAACCCATTTACGCTTGCTTATTTTCTCTCCTGGACCGGAATTGAAAATATTTAAAATTCCTGGAACTTTAACAGCCCTGATTTTAACTCCATAGCACATACATAAAATCAACAAGTTTCCACGACAACAACAATATGTACATAATTTGAATTAATGGCTGTTTTAGCTCATGGCTGCATACTTAGCTTTCCGGATAAGGGAGCTACTTACGTAATGAAAATTGACATTTTTCACAATTAAAATATCAAATTTATCAAACACTTTTTAGGTATCTAATACCGTTCCTCAATGATTAGTTTCGAAACTATATTACTAAAACTTCAACACGACATTTTGAAGAACAAGGACCACCAATCAACTTCTCACTGAGTGGCATAAATGACTGACTCCCGATATTTTAGAAGAGTTGAATGAAAAAGGTAATGTGTTCGACTTTAAAACTTGTCACTAGATGGTAGCACTGATGCGCTACAAGCATTTACTTTCATCTCGAAGCATCTTTTTTTTTTCATCTGTGGCAAGGAGATGCAAAATGAGTATGTAAGTCTGGAAATCACGAAATGGCGACATAGTGTGACGGTTTACAGTATCGTCTAAGGAACACGCTTATCTCTTAATATCTCAGACTTGAATTTTTGCTTGAAGTGATATTCACCGAGGCTTCAACAACGCTTTGAAGAGTAATACCAATTATTAATTTCGACGTGTTGGTATCGTGGGATCGTCATCTCAAAATCTCATATTAATACAGGGTGTCTACCAACATAACAAATCCAAAATTCTTGACTCTTTCTCTTGACCTTCTCCCCCCTATTTCTTAACATTTATTTAATCGCGCCCTACTTGGTGTAGTTGCAAAATTAAGAAAATATATATTTTTATTCAATGAAAAACCACTACCATAAGGGCTGTAAAGATGAAAACTGAAGCTGTACTCTAACAAGAGATTTAAATAAACCGGGACCCCTTGATTACAAGGCGAAAACACGCACAGTGGCGGCGAATAGGGATGCAAGGGGACACGGTAACACCTCCACTTTTCGCCTCCGCACTTTGGCCTCTCTCTCTCACACACACACAGCAGTGGTGCCAACTTATACCTATAAAATCACCCTCATCTAAATCCACAACCCTATCATCTTAAACCACTCAAACCACTAACTGTTCTGGATTCCAGAATGGTTGTCCTACCTATTCATAACATAACAACAACAGTTAAATAACTAAAACTAACCACAAACTTACCACAAACTAACTCAACAATAAACTAAGTTACTTATACCAAATAAACTAAAATTCTTAAATAAATGAACAATACTTTGCAAAAGACATGTTCCGGTCAATACAATAATATAAATTTGAAGAATACTATATTTTTATTATTTTTTAAATGTATTTATGTATTAAATTGAAAATAAAGATGTAAGGACAGAGAATAAAAAGACGGAGGAACCGTATAAATTCAGAGAAACTGACCTCCTGGTTTATTTTAAGGCACTAGGAAGTACATTAAGCACATACATATGCGGGTGCAGGGGCTTACTTCGGGGGTTCTCACCCTAAAAAAAATGTCAACTTATATGGGCGCGTGGGGTCTGAGCACCACTCAATAATTTATCGTGCTGTTATTATTATTATTATTATTATTATATGTTTGTTATTGTGATTCCTGAGAGTGCTTATTAAAATCAGTAAATACGCGTAAGTTTCTTTTTTAAAAGTAATGTATTGTTGGTATGATACACGGAAGAGAGGATTGATGAAAGTTGCTTGTGAGCTGATAACTCAAGTGCTTGAACCCACCCAAAGCTTTTTCAAGATTTGGCACCGACACACGCAGACTGAAATTTGCACACCCCCAAATTGAAATAGTACCTGCGCCAATGAGCACAAGTATTCCTCTACTGCAGTGGTTGCCAAACTGTGATACGCATGCCCCCAGGGGTACGGAACGACTTGAAGGGGGTAGAGAAATGTCGAGAATACTCACACCACAACATTTTAGATGCAGACTTCATTGTTTCAGACTTCATAACTTCAACAGGAAAACAAGGCTGATTTTGTTACTGACACACTTATCTTTGTTCCATACGTTCTGAAATAAAATACTCCTTCGGAATCTAGAATGGACTACATTTGGAGCCGAATCTCAGCTTGAAAGGTGTCAGGCTATGCAGGCACAGTCTTCTCATTAGAAACTATGAGGATTTACAATAAAAAACCCAAAATTGTGCTTGACAGTTTGTTTACAAACTTATTCTTCTTCTTTACTTTCTTTCAAGAACTCTAGAAAAATACATGAAAAATTAAAGTTTTTTATATACTTCTTATGATATATGTGTTTCACATTTTTATTTTTGTAACTAAACAATCGTAAGTATTGTAAACGTAGAAATATCCAATAAAATAATAATTGTAGGATTCTAATGTTTCCTTTATCATCTTTCCGCATACAGCCCGAATGCCACTTGGCTCTATTGCAGATAAAGCTCACCGTTCAGGAGATGATCCCCAACGGAAGTGCAGTGACGTAGCGACAGGCGACTCAACTATTAGGGTTAGGGGAGTGAGTGCACCCTTAGTGAGAAACATATGTGGGATCGCTGTAACCGATGCAGCGATACAAGTCGTTTAGGGTTACCAGGCGTCCTGTTTTACCTGGGCTAATCCTCTTTTTCGAGTCCTAAAAATGGTCCGGGCAGAGTTTTAGGAAAATTTAGAAATGTTCTCTATTCTGTTATTTAATAATAACTGTTAATATTATATCCGTCTTCAGTTTCAAAGTAAAGAAATACGACACTCTCAGTTGCAAGCACAAAACCAAGAAATTTTTCTTCCAATTAAGAAAAAAATGTTGGACTTTTGCATCTCTTCTGTTGTCGCCGCTCGTCGCGTAAGGTTTTGATTTCAAAGCATTTGTGTTATCTACCGCGGCTCATGGTGATCAGCAAGTTTCTAACAATAGGTAAGAATATGCGATACGCCCCAGCTTTCTTTGATTTGAGTTTCAGGACATCAGAATTAAAAAATACACAATAGTTTTTAATTGCCGTAATCTTATTTGTTACATGGCAGTGGAGAAGTGAAGTTCTGTGAATCAGCGATCTGAACCATGCACAAACGCAAATGTGATTTTAGTAACGACTTACCTTACAAAAACGATTTCCTGACTTTAGGCCTGGAAGAAACAACTCAAAGGCAGAATGTCTTGCATAATGTAAATTTATGTTATGTATTATTTTAAAGTAAGAGACGGAGTTTCACAACCGTATAATATTACGGGCACAGTGAATAAATATTAGAATATTCAGACATGCCTGTAATGAGGCCTATTATTAGTTATACGGAAACTGTGTGAAATTGTTTTACAGGGGAGTGATTTTTTAGCTCACGAAATGCCGTTTATTCTTTTTTTTAAATTCTTTGAAATGCAGTCTAAATAACGCACAGGATAAGCAATACAAAGGTGTTAGTTATGGCCACTGAAAGAAAAGCAGCAAACTGTTGCTGCGGACACGCTCTGCGTGATTGACGCACACGCACTTCGAAAAGGATACTAGACCGCAGCGCAAGGCTTTCTGCTAGCCCTAAAATCTTCAAATTGCAACGTCCCTCTAGTGCACTTCTTAAAATAAACTTATACCACGGCTACAGATATCTTAATCTCAGGGGATAGGTTCTTTATTCGAGAATTCCAAATAAGAAAGCGTTTTATAGCCAAGAAGATATAGTTAAATGCGGATCTATATTCTGAAAACTGTACACAATACAGAGAAAATATATGACGAAGCTTGTATATATATATATATATATATATATATATATATATATATATATATGCTGATTTCAAATTTACGTCAGTTATATTCTTCTTATATATATATATATATATATATATATATATGAATAATTGAAAGGAAATCTTCTTCTTTCTTCTCGTAATTTCTGGGAAAAAAGCTTCTTCTTCTTTTCTTCCTTCTATTCTGGGAAAAGGCTTCTTCTTCCTTCCTATCTTTGATTTGTGAAAATGCTTCTTCTTCTTTTCTTTCTTCTATTTTCGGAAAATGCTTCTTCTTCTTTTCTTCCTTCTATTTTGGCAAAAGGCTTCTTCTTCTTTTCTATCTTTGATTAGGGAAAAGGTTTCTTCTTCTTTCTTCTAATTTCTATTTTTGGAAAAGGCTTATTCTTCTTTTCTTTCTTCTAATTTATTGTCCTTGCCTTTAAAGCGTAATCTCATTTATTACATGTATGCGCTCGCTTTCCACGCTTCTTTGTCATTAATCAAACGACACAAGCTATACTTATAGATAGAGTAGGGTCGACTAAACTATCAAAAGCGCCACCTCCTATGTAACGACCAAAGGGGAATAGCCCAGGATCGCTAACAGGAAGCGCTGCCTATGGCCCAGTGCGTCTAATAAGGAGCGCAACCGTAAGTGCTTCGGGGCGTCTAATTGAACACAGCGCCACCGAGGGACGGACAAACACAAAAGTGTTCTCCTCGTCAGAGGTGTTAAATCAAATTTTGATCACTAGGATTATTATTATTAACTTTCATAATTGTTTCATATACGAGCATATTCTTATTTATCTTAATTGGCTATTTACAACATTTTATTCACTCCTTCTATAATTTTTATACTCTTCCATTATGTATTTTGCATTTACTATAATATATATAATCACTCTTCTCCGCTCCTAGTTTCTACAAGAACTCCGCTCTTCTTTATATGGCGTGCTGCCATCTATCGTCGCTCTCGGGAAACATTTCTTCCTTGTGTTTTTCATTGTGTCGTCGGAACTGGCACGTGACAAAATGGACCAGTCCTTCCCTTCAGCCCCGCTCCCCGTCTCCCCTCGTTTGGGGATCTTCTCGTGAGCGGTGAGCTGTACACGCCTCCAACATATCAAAAACGTCCCACCAAACAGGCAGTCAAATCAAATTTCCCAACCTATGGTGAGGGTGGGGTACATTAGACGTTTAGTAAGTACTAAGGGGCACAATGAGGTAAACGATTGAGAACAAGTGATTACTTCACATGAACACTTCCTTTTTGAAAATTAACTTTTCTTGGCGTTCCACAGTTCGCGAAATATCAAGGTCCCTTTCTAATAACCCGTCGTCACGTGCGTGGGCCCTCTTGTACAGGTAGCTCCACGTGTCGGTGCTAGGAGATTTGTGTCCGTTCACCTTCTTCCATCTGGATCTTATCCCGGAGTTCGCTCCGGGATGAATCGTGCAGCCAAAGTTCAGGGTCAGTGCAAATCACTCCCTCTCGGGGAATCAGAGAGTTATAAATCGTGGAAGGAAAATTTGTGACGCCTATCCGAGGGCCAAACACCTGGCCATTCGTATTCTCATGGACCATTTTATTTCCATCTTTCCGCATCGTAATTCTTTTTCTGCTCGCTGGAAGTGAGATTATCGAGCACTTTTTATTCCCATCCATCGGTTCCCTCTCGGCCTCTAATCGCACTGTGAGTGTTCTACTCGCAGCAGTGGCGCAACCACGGGGGGGCGGCAGGGGAGCATTCCCCCCAACCATCGACGAAAACGAGTTCTAGGGGGTGCAAACATTTACGTTCAATTGTGCCTGCAGGGGGCAATTACCGCCCACAACTTCAAACGTTTTGCAAATAACAAATACTTTTCGTAAAATTTTCTTGCTCGCTTCGCTCACAATCTCTGCTTGTCTTAGTCTTATCAAGTTCAGAACTATAGATAAGGGGGACGGGAGTCAGCCCTGGGCGCCAAACAATCTAAATGGAAATAAGCTGTAAAATTGATTGATTGATTTGTGAATTTACGTCCACTTTATGCACAGAAAGGCTAATAGGGACTGGACCTACAGTTTAAAGTGGGATCCGAACCAGTGTGCCATGTGCCTTCACCGGCTATCGAACCCGGGACCCCTTGATCACAAGGCGACGATGTTACCACTACACCATCTTGGACGCACATAAGTTGTAAAGGAGAGAATGCATTGGTGTCCCGTGAAATTATTTGCGCCCTATTAAATCAATATTGATTTCAGCCTGCAAGAAAATTGGATCCAAAAATGTTCTTGCTCGCTTCGTTCGCAATGTATCATTGTTTTTTGTAATGCATTGTAAATTACCAGACAGAGAAATAACACTTGTCTTAATTGATTTTGTTTTAAATGCATGAACAATTCGTTTGTGGAAAGGGAGCGTGCACATTTGAGAGACAATTTATGTAATTTTTGCTGTTGGTTTATTGTGAGATGGGTGAATTGGTTGTGTAATGTATTTAAATAATATATGATGTGTATTAAAGAAACTTTGAATACGTATACAATTAATTTCTACGTCGCTCCATGTTGCATAACGTGAAACATATATCGTGCATGAAAGTTATACATGTTAATGTAAAAAAGAATTATATTTGGAATGCATTTATCAAACATGAATAATACAAATCGTTTGTTCGAACACAAATGCTTTAGCACCAACATCTACGTATAATTTACGAGGGAAATAACGTCTTTGACACTACTACTACCGCTACTACTACTACTAATAATAAAAATATGGTCCCGAGTTTGAATCCCGACTTGGGCATGGATGTTTGTGAGTGTCCATTCATCAATTTCACCATATCATCACTCATCTTCGTAAATTAGCCAAAAGTGGCGCAATAAGCGAATTAAAAAGCAAATCAATAATAATAATAATAATGTTATTATAATAATTATTAGCATTATTGTTGAAATTATTATTATTATTATTGGAACGTTTATCCTGATACTTGCCCCCCCCCCAGACAAAAATTCGTGGTTGCGCCTCTGACTCGCAGAGTATCTTGAATAGGGGCGCTGGAAGTTTGGAACTCGATCATGAAGTTGCTCATAGTATTTAACATGCAATTTCGATTGTAACTGCCGAAAATACTCAGTATATCAAACTGCAGTATAGTTTGTCCACAGCAAATGCAAAATTTCATGTGTGTCGCTATGTATTACAAGAGTGAAATAAAATCCTAAAAAATCCAATAAAAATTGTAAGGCAGACTTTACACAGGTCAAGTTCACACGAGGTATCAACTGTTATTTACAAGCCGGCCCCCGTGGTGGAGTGGTTAGCATAGCGCGCTACGAAGCCTGGGTCCCGGGTTCGAATCCCAGCAAGGATTTGGATGTTTGTGTTGTCAGTAAAACGGGGGAACCGTAATTCGAGCAATTGACGTCCCAGTTAATTACAAAGGCACTGGGCAGCGTATACCCTCGAATGTATACGGGTGGAGGTTTTAATATATTCGGGGGTTCCCCCCTTAATTGTCCGTAAAATGAGAAAACCGAGAATGTAGAGAAACACTGGTATGAGCGAATGTAGAGAAAAAAAGTGTGAACGACGGGAGTTACCACCGAATAGGGGTATTCCTTTAAAGAAAAAAAAGAGTAATTAGCATATCGCGCTACAATGCCAGGGGTCCCAGGTTCGAATCCCGGCCTGGGCATGGATGTTTGTGAGTGTCCATTCATCAATTTCATCATATCAACACTCGTCCACATCTTCGCAAATTAGACAAATGTGGCACAAAAGGCGAAGTAAAATAAAGCAAATCAAAATATTTAGCAACTAACTTGACTAGGTGACACCATTGGTCCTTTAAGAGGCTACGAAGAAGCACATGCAATGTTTTAGCATTTTCTCCATATGCATGGCAGGGGTATGGACTTCTTGCCCCATCCTGTACATAGAATATTTCAAACAGCATGCCTCCGTTTCAGCCCATAACCGCCTGCGAGATCTTGCAGCAGGGCGTATGCTGAACCTTCCGAAGGAGACTGGGTAGAGAAAGATCTGGCCTTCACAAGATCACGTCACGATTCCCCCTCTGATAGGCCGGTGGTCTTAGATCTTGCACTTAAGAATATATGGTTCCTCTAAGATGAGAGGAAGATTAGTTCAGAAAGAAATTCAAGGGCGATATTCAAGGGAGAGCCAAGTCAAAACCTTAATTTGTTTATATGTAGCAGATTTCTGTAGGGTTGAACAAATTAGCTGCATTTTAGCACAGACCTTTTGCTGATCTACATATATTTAAACTTTGAGTTAGTGTCTGTATACCTTAAGAAGAATGAATCTTTGGAGTCTACTGCAGTAACTTATGAGCCACTGCGAAGGCTTTTCCACGCATCTGGCTGCGAACTGAGGCCATTGTCCAACTTTCTGCTCCATTAGTACACTTGCTAGTGTGATATTGAATTTCCATTTGCCGAGAAATTTCTGTAAGTTTTAAGCTGACAAAGGGCAAGAAACCACTCCTCTTCACTAGTGCAAGTGTGTATACGAGGCGCCATCTTTAAAATGACGTTTTGAAGCTAGTGTTGCAGCCTTGAGGTCGTTTTGTAAATAACATTCATTGATTTTTCCTGATTCAGTTGCTTCATTTTACTTCGCTTTTTGTTCTACTTTGGCTAATTTGCGAAGATGGTGACGAGTGATGAAATTGATGAATGGACACTCGCAAACATCCATGCCAAGACCGGGATTCGAACCCGGGATAAGTTAAAATTGAGGACAGGACCCTAACAAGAAAATAAAATATGTCTGTTCTCACTCAATCTAAAACTAATTCGTTCATTCATTACTTAACAAGAACTAAAACTGTTTCCGAGGATAAAATCTAAAAGCTAAGGCTGTAAAGGGTGACTAAACACACACAAGGACCAACACGGGCGCCACAGCCTCGTTGGCCTGAAACTCTTCCACTTACCGGAGTGTAGTACGTGGAAATGAGGAGTTTGGGGTGCCTCGTTTTTCTGAATGACAGGGATTTCAGCGCAAGGCGAAATTTATACATTGTGCCTCTTAATAATGAGGTTGAAGGAAGAAGAAAATCGAAATTTAGTCGGCACGTCACTGTGGCCACCACAACAGACCAAAGCGAACCAAAAATCTGTACTATGTAGTAGTGGTACGCTCCTACAACCATGCAAAGTCGCGTTGAAAATAGGCAGATACTTCTTCTGGAAAAAATAATCACAATGCACCAGAAAAAAGCAGTGTTGCCATCTTACGGGAAAAATACGAAAAATCACTTCTAGCGTCGGCCCTGGGCAAAATTTGCAGCTAAGCACGGCAAAGGACAGCTGTTTGAGGATATGTAATAACCGTACCCAATTATGTAAAAAAAAAAAATATCCGAAAAATATTCAAAATTTTGGAAAACCATATTTTAAGAAAAAAAATCGTACTCTTCCCGCTGGACCCCTGATTGTGGCACGTTGTGAACAAGTTTTATGATTGTGGTTGAGCAGTTATAAGATCCATCCCGAAACAAAGGACTTTTTCGAATCGCTCTAGTTAATAATGGAAACAATTCATATATTGTTTTGTGATTCGACGACTATGTCATATCTTCATACATATACAAATAAACAAGAAACCTGAAATATGAAGTGTAGTTTTGAAAAAAAAAATATGGTGCCTTAATTTCTGCCACGTTGTGCTGGTACATATTAGGCACTAACCTTAATAATAACAGGATCAAACCCGGGACACTTGCAATCAAAGTATTCTGGGTTCGATCAACGGTAAAGGGACAATGGGCAGTGGTTCTGATCTCACTTTAAACTGTAGGTCCAATCCTTATCACTACGGCTCGGAAGTTGAGGAAAATCCTTTTTTTTCCCTAGTGTCCGAAGACGAGGCCCAACATAATATATGTTCATTTTGGGTCATTGTAGGCCAGAAAAGGGTGGGTTTTATTTGTCCTTTTTTGCCTTTTTCGGCGTTTTTTGGCTTATTGGTCCATTTTTAGCCATTTTTTAAGGTCTTAACGGCTTTCTTTGCAACTTCAACTTGTTTCGACTACGTTTTTACTGCCAATTCTCAATTCGAATCATCATCAGTTCATCACCTCTTAAACATCCTTTCTGTAGTAAATAAATAAATAAATAAATATATTTGAACCATCCCTGAAACGAGAGAAAAACATTTTTGGACGACTGAAGCAGGTACTTTGGAAGACTGTAACTGTAACTTTGGAAGATCGCGCTGTAAGTGGCCGGCCACTTTCTCTTGTTTTGAAGCTTTCAGCACGGTGTATACGACCAGACAGCACGCGCCTGCTAAGATCTCAAGTCAGATAAGAAGGTGCCGCGCATATTCATTAAATATGTAATAAAACTTTAATTTGAATCACATTTATACGTCCTTTTTTGACATTTATAAGTCTTTTTATAGGCAATTTATAGGTCTTCAATTTTCGAGCCCTAATCACCTTATAAAGTGGATTTAAAATAGAAAAAAAAAAATCGAAAATTTGCCTCTATGTCAAATCCATATCGTTTACAATCAGCACAAGATTATACAAATGACTATTTCACTCCAGCTCTTTTGAACGAACACTACCCTCCGGATGTTCGGACGGAAGCCAACTAGATAAGCGGTTGCTCCTGGCCTTCACACAACCGATGGAAAGTTTTAGTAGGTGTGGTGGGATGTGACGCAATCACACAGTGTCAAATCTAGAATTTAAACATCCAGTTGTGGCAATCGGCAATCTATCTAGCCCACAGCAAGCGACTGGGAGTGACATTAGGATGATTGGTTGCAGCGGCGGAGGGATTTCGGTGGAAATAGGTCGCCTCCCTCATGAACTGGTCGCCCACGACGCTCGGAGAATGTTACAGCATGTGGCTCGTGCCGGAGTTAATTGCTGTTCGCATATTAATCAAGTCGAGACGTCTGCGCACCTATGAGTTTTAATTGCAAGGCGATCCGCAAAGGGCACAGATATTTGCAAGCTCAGCAAACTTGCATTTTCTGATTGTTGGAAGTCATGATTGCTGACAAATGATAGTTCCGTGTTACCAGGCGCGTAGCGAGGGGGCTGAAGCCTGGGGTGCCAGAAAAAAAAGTTAATATTTTGTAAATTTCACCTACAATAACGTGTCGTCCATGGTTTATGTATACTTTTTTTTCAAGCAGAGTTGAATTTTAAATTACAATTTTTCTACAGACAACACTGCACACTGTATTACAGCATTTATTATACTTAACTTTTTTTTTTTACCTGTTGACTTACATTCATGTAACACACTGCTGGAATTTTCTGTTTCCTCAAATAGCAGTAATACTATGTTCTTAAAGCTGTTCTTGAGACACTAAGACATTTCTAAAATATTCTAAACTTTTTTTTAAAAAAAAATAAAATATGGAAACTCCTCACTTCAAAATTTGTAAGATGTAAATACAGTAAAACCTGTCTATCCCGGAACATGTAGGTTCCGAGCAAAATTTTCAGTTTTAACAGTTTTCCTTCTTATACAGGGTTGACTTTAAATACAGTATAAAGCGCTGCAGGAAATAATGGAAAGACAGATTTAAATTTCGCATTACTTATAATGTAGAGTACTAATGCATGTACGTACATGAATGAAAATGCGATACAGTTGCAATAAGCATAGCAGAGATTACAATTATGGAACTACACAACATGTTGGTACACTTTTTACAGTATTGTAAGAACGTACAGTACGTACTTATGTATCTTTTCGAACCCGGGACCCCTGGCGTCGTAGCGCGATGTGCATAGAAGGAAGAGAAAGATTGAAAGATGGAATAAGAGAGGTGAAGAAAGATTGAGATAAAAGTGAAGGAAAAGAAAGAAACAAAGAGAGATAACAAGAAAAATAGGAAGATGACGAAAGAACAGAGGAGAAATAGACAAAGAAAGGTGGAGAAAGAGGGTAAGAGATGAAAGAAAGAAACCGAATCGTAACAGCTATGAGTATTGTAGCGCATTCTTTCATATCGATAATGTTACCGATAAGCGAGTGGCAACAGAGGCTTGTTCCACTTACAGTATTGCATTGTTTTCTTGCGAGCGAAAAAAATAAAGGAAGAAATTTCCGTCTTACTGAGAATTCCGCGTTAAGGAGGTTTCCGCCTTAAGCAGGTCATTTTCAGGTATAAAATCGGTCCGTTCTGGGGACTTCTTTCCTCGTATTTACAGGTTTCCTTCTTATAGAGGTTTCGGGATATGCAGTTTTTACTGTATCACAAACCATGTTATAAGAAAAAAATATTGAGGAACGCGCGGGCACACACCCACACGAAAGCCGGTGCTTGGTAGTGCGGGGGGGATGCAAACCACAATCCTGCCTAGGGCGCCAAAATATCTCGCTAAGGGGCTGGGTGTTACATTACGAATTATAGATCCCCCTTTTCCTGTTTCTTTCTAGAGAGATGAAGAAAGAGAAAGGAAAAAGAGTGTGAGAAGAGATGGAGAGAGAGAGGGGGAGAGGTAGAAAGAAGAGAAGGAAGAGAGGGAGAATTAAATATTGATTTTTACTCTTTTTTGGCTAATCGCGAAGATGAGGATGAGTGATGATAGAATGAAATTGATGAAGGGACACTCACAAAAAACACCCATGCCAGGATTCTAACCCTGTACCCCCTGGTGTCGTAGCGCGCTGTGCTAATCACTTCGCAACGTAGGTTGGCAGGGGGGGGAGATGTAGATATATACAGAGCTGGGGAGGGAAAGGCGAGAGACTGGTTAATAAGGCCTACTAATTATAATTGTGTGTGTGAATGAATTAATTAAATTTTTTGGTTGCGTCGCCACGTGTGGCCATTTTGCACCCTTTCAAAGTATACAAAATAACCCCCTTCATCTATAACCTCTACCTAAAAGTTAAAAAAAGACGTAAAAAATGTTAAAAGAACAAGGTTGTAACGTCTGTATGCATGTGCTATGTACTTCGACGTTTATTCAAAGCTTCAAGAATTGTGTATACTCATTAATTCACAAGACATTACGTCATCATATCTTTCTTAAACGTCCATGATTGGACCAATGCTCATGGATTTCTTCCTGCCCAAATTTGGAAGAAACCTCAAGACGTACCCTCATAAATTACACGTGCGTTATAGTTCTTCCAGTATTGTCACCAAACCTTGACAAAAGTGATATATGCTTGCACATTTCCGACAAAAGTAGAACAATATGCGTGGAATGCCATCTACCGTCCAACATTAACATTTCGGGAGGTCCAAGTCATAAATAATCAGAATTGTGAACTAATAAGGCGCTTTAGTAAAGCACCTGGTTATTGTTAAGGTTCTGCCATTGTTGAATTAGAACCTACTGTTGTTATTGGGCAGTTGTTTCGAGGGAAAGGTAAGCCACGTACGTTTTTCATTTGCAATTTGAAACGATTAAAGTCAAGCCAAGATATATGGCTGGTGGCACAATACTTTTCAGCGATCATTAATATTTATTAACACGAATTGGCTGCCGGCATTCACTCGCTTTGTCTCGGGCGACTGAAGAAGTATTGTTGAAGGCAACAGGGACAAGATTACGACACGCCCGTTCGAGTTATTAATTAACGAAAAACAAAGATTCATTAGGTTCGTTGGACATTCAGATGTTCCTCGCTGAAAGGTTTTCTGAATGCGAACTCTCACGTTTTATTTTACACCCCTATGAATTTAGTGGTCACCCAGGGCAGAACCTTACACCAAAATCTCTAAGGCCAGCCGCACACCGACACGATGCGACGCAACGCAACACGACGTGTCATTTCATTTGTTAGCTAAAATCTGATTGTCACGGGTGGAACACGCAGACTGCATTTTTTATATTAAAGTATTCTACTAGAGGCATCTCCTGAACGCATGCGGTGCATGCTGCGCATGCGTCAATTGTGGGGAAAAAGACAGCTTGCTCTGCGACGACATTAATGAGCATTTCTACATTCTCATTTCTTCATATAGGAGAAGTATTTATTTTACACGTGAACGCTCAACTAAGCTTATATTACATTTCTTGGATCTGAAGTGAAAGAAAGTAATAATTCTTTTCCCACAATTGACGCATGCGTCACTTCAGATCCAAGAAATGTAATATAATCTTAGTTGATCGCTCTAGTATAAAATAAATACTTCTCCTATATGAAGAAATTAGAATGTAGAAATGCTCATTAATGTCGTCGCAGAGCACGCTGTCCTTTTTCCCACAATTGACGCATGCGCAGTATGCACCGCATGCGTTCAGGAGACGCCTCTATATTCTACTGATAATTAGGCAACATATGTCTCACAGTTTCTGTGTAATGCAATATGGAACATAATAGCCTTAAAATACTTTCCCAGATTTGTAGCTGAAGCGAACAATGTTGTGTCACGGGCGGGACAGACAAAACACTGCCTCTTCAATTAATAAGAAATTTATTTTAAATTTTGTGAATTGTCAAATGAAAAATAAATTATTTAAAACAAAGAGAGAAGGTAATTGATCTTTGATTATTCTAGTGGAGTTGAGGGGGGAAAGTAAGAGTTAAAGGAGAAATTAATTCTTTTTTTTTTTGTGTCACGGGTCAGACACAATACAAAAGTAAATCAAAAAGTCAAAATAAACGAAGAGCATGCCAAATACCTTCTAAGTAATTATACATAATACTTGAATTTTTATGGAAATGATCAGAAGATAGGATAAAGTTACAGTATTTTAGAATTGAGGTTCGGGAGCACGTTCATACGTAATGCCCCGATTGCACATTTCGTCCATGTACGCAATAGGCCTGTCTTTTATAATTTGGGAAGCGGGTAATGATGCAGAATCAGTGTATCAATGTGTATGTAGAATTGATGTATCAGTTCATATGTTGTAAATTGAATATGTTTCTAGCAAATAACTCTTTAGAAAATGCGATATTAACCATTTAATGTGACATTCAATGACTACATTTAATTGCTGGCTTCAAGCTGCCCCCGTGTCCGGTCTGTGATTAGATGCCTGTGCCTGAAGTGAATGAATTGGCGCATGCGCAGATCGTCTTCTTGCAAACTGCCTCACGCGAGACCAAATTCCACGGACCTTCGTTATTTTGTCGCAAACCGTCGCTACTTGACTCGAGTCAAATTTTTCGTCCGGTGTGCGGTCTCCCATAAGAGTAATGTGAAACCTTCTCTGATACGAGTTACGACAAGAATGACTCGTCGCATCCTGTTGTGTTGTTAGATGCTGTGTGCGGGCTGGTCTAAGCGTGAAACAACTGAAATATTGACCCAGTAACATTGTTAACATTTGAATATTTTAAATTGGAATTCCTGTTCATAGATGGCAGCATGAACTTCCCACTCATTTAACTGTCACAGAGAACAAAGAAAACTGAAGGAGCAATGTAGTAATTCACACAACAAAATATCAATTACTTTGTTTCAAAACAACTGAATCGAATATACGTTTTTAATTACTATTCATAGAGATTTAACAATAATACTTTGAACATAATCTAAATGAATTATAACAAATGTTTCACCTACCGATTGATAACAATTAACGTGGAGCTTTAGTTGCATAAACCATGGGTTCTTTAATATCTCGTAACTTAAAGCTTGATTGTGGCTAAAGCACAAACCAGATTACAGCAATAGATGAATCCTCATTTGAAAAGTGAGTTGCAATTTTAAGTTTCACAAAATGTGCAATTTTTTCTTTTAGAAATTCTAGTACAGTACGGGGCCTGTGTGTGGCCGGTCAGTTCCACCACTGCAAGCAACGTTGGCGGGAGAAAATTGCTTGTTGCTTCCTGCTTTCTGGGCTGCACTTGGCAGAGGCAGTGTTGCTATATGAAGGGAAATCCAGGTCCAATTTTCGGCAAAAAGGGAAATTTTATGAAAAAATACAGAAACTACCCGAAAAATTGAAGTTGTCGGACATTTGTTGTTGTTGATATGTAATATAATATATATATAATTAATCTAGATGGGGGTATGCAATAAATACAAATGAATAAGAATAGTTGGGATAAACCAGGTCAAATTTTAAGAATACGCCCCTACAAGAAAAGTAGCTATGACTTGACTTGGTTTATAGTTCCAAAAGGCATGTAAATTCGTTGCAACCACAGCATTCCCTTTTACGAGGAACAGGTTGCCAGGAGATGGAAAAAAAAGCGAACGACGTTTGAGGCGTAAGAGAGTCGTAAATACGATAATATGTGAAGGGGATACCCGAAGGAATGAGCAAAAGTTGTCACATGAACCTTTTTTTCGTTTACAAACTCGCCGTGTTACACAACAGAGGGGGGAGCTGCCTTCACCCCAACCTAATATCGCAGTGTTGCCAACGGACAGGTTCGCAATGGCGCTAAGTTGATCTCAAGGTCTATAAAATGGGCAACGAAGGAATTGTCTTTCTTTGATTGTGGAAGTGAAGGGCCAATGTAGGAAGACAATACTGCGAAATGTCATATTGTGAGAAATGAAGGAAGAATAAGTTTTCAATGAAATGAAATGAAACAAAGAAGTAAGTAATGGATTGAATACACCGAACAAATGGCCGCAGAGAATAGATCATATAGAGAAATGAGGGAAAGTAAGAACAACAGAATTTAAATCAGTCGGAAGTATGAATTCACTACAAATACAGAAAGGACAGTAGAGAAGGGAATACAAGAAAAGAGAAGTGAGAGGGAAGACAAGAGGAAAAAGTGAGAAGACCCAAGGAATGAAAAGAAGAGACAATAGAATGGAAGGGGTGAAAATAAAAGAGAAGTGAAGAGGGAAGAGTTGGAACATCCAGAAATGAAAAGAATAGAAAATAGACTGGAAGGGAAGAAAAGCAAAGAGAAGTGAAGAGGGAAGAGATCAGGAAAGAGTGAAAAGATGTAAGAAATGAAAAGAAGAGCAAATAGAAGTGCAGGGAAGACAAGAAAGGAGAAGTGAAGAGGGAAGAGAAGAGGAAAGAGTGAGAAGATCCAAGAAATGAAAAGAAGAGTCCTTAGAATGGAAGGGATGAAAAGAAATGGTAAGTGAAGAGGCCAAGAAATGAAAAGAATAAAAAATACACTGGAAGGGAAGACAAGTGAAGTGAAGAGGGAAGAGAAGAGGAAACAGTGAGAAAATCCAAAAGTCTTGATGACAGCTCAGTCGGAGAAAGAAAAACTTAATTCCATCTCACTGTTTTATTGTACTGTACTAAACAGGGGCCTCACCTCCCTCTGGAAAATGCATGTCAACCTACAAAGTATACATTTCACGCATATAATTTCATTTCAGTCACAGCAATTTACATTAATTATTATAATGGGATGCGGGAACGTAATAATTTCAAACTCAAGTGCCGACTTTTTGAAGGGGCGACTCTATTATGGGGGGCAACATACCTCTTTTACCACCTGGAAAAAAAAAATACCTTGCTTGCCTCTTCATGGAAGAAATCTGCAGACGTCGATGATTAGAGGAGAGAATTGTCCTCTCTAGTCCCCCGTGCGCACGCCTATGAAGAAAGGAAAATAGAAGAGAAGAATATAGCAGAGAGGAAAGATAAGATAAGGAAGAGAAGAGAAGAACATAGAAGAATTAGGTGACAGAAGAGGAGAGGAGAGAAAACATAGACAATAGGAAAAGGTAAGAGGAGAAAACAGGAGGAGGAAATAGAAGGGAAGAGAAGAAGTAGAAAATAGAAAGGAGAATAGGAGAAAACATAAACATGTCCCTCCCATAAAAAATATATGCAAAATCATGAAAATCCTAACCTATTTATAATTATGCGAGACTAGTGTTATTGTCTTCGCCTAATGAAGGGGTCCCGGGTTCGATCTCTGGTGGAGGCACATTGCACAGTGGTTTGGATCCGATTTTAAAACTGTAGGTAGAGTCCCGATTAGTCTATCTGTGCCGAAAGTAGGAGTAAAACAACGGATAGACTAACAAAAGAAAAAAGTCACTGGATTTGGTGACCAATTTCGTAAGTTGGCAACCTCCCCACTAGGCCGTTTGTTATTACATCAGTATCGTAAGTGACCTGCTTCTCCGTGGCTCGGCTGGTGACCTTGAGACTGGTTACCAGGAGGACCACGCCCTTGTCCACCGCGGACGACCTTCGGCGCTCTCCACTCCACACCCCCGCCCCAGGAGGGGCAACCCGGAGACGCCCCGGGCGCCAGGAGGATCCGCTTCCTTCCCAGCATCCCACAGGAGCTACGAGCTTCCGCGTAAAGTACACCGACTGCAAACTGGTTGGAGCTTTGTTACCGGAAGCGAATTTTTCATTTAGGATAATATCTGGCAGTAGAAATTCCCTCAGAGAGGTTGAAAATATTATTTTGCTTTTTAAAAATTCATTTTTATGAGAAAAATAACCTTTAAAGAAAAAAAAACACTTTTTAAATCTCCCTTTTCTCTAAGAACAATTCCATTATCGTACGAAAAACGTATATTACGCAAAAAAAAAAAAAAAAAAGTAATACATCTGCAAGGAAGATTATACCTCAGCCACGATATCTTCCGGCCCCCATTCACAGTGTGGAACGGTCATTTTAACAAAATCCTGTTTCCCGGGGAGGAGGGATTCTAAGGTTGCCGACTGTTGCCCAAACAGGGAGCAGCGGTAGGCCTAATTGGCTGTTTGACCGCAAGTTACTTCGTAAGCAAACGTGTTTAAACAAATATTTTTTAAGTAAAAGTTTAATTTTTATTGTAAATACGAGTAAACTCATTACAAAAATGATAGGATGTATTTATTTTTTACTAAAAGCTTCCAATTTCGAACGAAAAAATACGCGTTTTACAAAGAAGAAATGCATTTTCTTAGAATACTTCGACTTTTTAAAGAGAAAAAAATATGTTTTTACAGTACATAGATTGTGGGATTCTGCACTGATATGAAGCCAAAGTTCGGGTTAAAGTTCTAGAATCGTGCACTAATATATGTCAAGAGGAAACGTAATACATGCCAGTCTGTTCGCACTGTCCGTTTGGCGGCGCTAGTGTATACGGCATTAGCTTTCGGTTCAGAAGCGATCTATCCTTATTTATCAACACATATTGCATGTGTCTCGCTTCGTAATCTGCTTGCGCATGAGCACAATCTTGGCATTTTAACAAAAGCTCCCCGTTGCTAGAAGCCGCCATACTGACAAATACCAATTCAAGTAACTGCTACATTACGGATTCTGGATTTAAATCAACTAACAAAAATCGAAGTTAACATCAGACGTGTATCAGTTCGCTTCACGGCCAAAAGACACTGCAACTAAGCCAAAACGCCAAACTTTCCCAAAATCTCCAAAATTCTACACCATTCTAACACCAAGATTTTTCCATCATAAACAAAAATGTGATATATTTAGAAACTCTCGTAAACATTCTTTCGGCACAAATGCCCATCATGCTTCAGTAGAATTTCTTCACCTGCAAGGGAACCAACCATTAAGTTATGACATAATTTAAATATCGTAACACATTGACATTCACAATTGTGTATCCAATTAACAATCGACATGAAATGGTGAAGTTTTGTTTAATATTTCCAAATATGTTCATTCCTCTAAACGCAAACAAAACTGAGCATAAAACATGTGAAGGTGTTTGAATTTTTCTATGCACACTACAAATACGTTGTAAAATTTTCTTCCTCAATATTAGTAACGAAATAAACATTCAAATTGAGTTGCTTTATATTTGAAAACGTTCGAATATTACAACGTTCCTTTAGCTAGGATTCAGCTCATCATAAACAGGATATTCTCACTCGCGAATTCAATATGAAACTACACAAATTGCTTTGGACGTTCTTTCGTGTACGAATATGGCATATGATTTCTATCACATTACTTGACGAAAATGTGTGACGTAACGAATCTCGTACTTCAAAAACATGATAAATAGTATTTATGAAAGATCTTGACGAAGACTTCATATCGCCTTTTTAAACTTTTAACTTACAAATGTGAACATACAAACAAATAGAATGACACAGTATATACATATAAACTAATACGAAACTAGTATGTAGTATAAAAGAAGTAGTATGTTGTAAACAACTTTCTCATGTGAGCATCCAGTACGACCAGCAGCAAGGATAACTCCACTAGTGCCATCTATTGATAACCTTTTAAGTTTCCGTATCAAACCACTGTTCATAATCGAATTTTGGCGATATGACACACACCCCACCACGTATTGTACCTCGCTTTTCTGTCACTCTTTGGTTAATCGCGACGATGAGAATGAGGCTATGATGAAATTGATGAAGGCACACTCACAAAGAACAACCAACCCCAGGCCGGGATTCGAACCTAGGCCCACTGACGTCGTAGCGCGTTATGATAACCACTCTGCCACAGAGGTCAGCACGGTGGCTGTAGAGCGTGTCATTTTTTCCCGCGCGCCAAGAAGTGAGTTTTCTAAGAACATTATCGGTATCTAACAGAAGGTTCGCATGCATTTAAAAGTTCAACTCAAGGTAAATGACACCAGCGAGCTGATGTATTTTTGATCAGAGTTTCGTCATGCAGCGGAAGAAATGACAGAGGCGGGAGGGGTAGGATGATGCAATACAGAACTTTAAATACGGCGCTATGGAACGTGGGACCGGCAGATGTGCGAAAACCTCGCAATGGCAAAGTTACCATGTAGCCACTCGGAATACATATCGGAGAAGTGTTCAGTGCCTTTGATAGTGAAGGTGTCCGTGTCGAGATGTGTGTCAGTGAAGCAATGGAGGGATAGTGATCTATAGTGCGTGAGGTGTAACTCTACTCCCTTGCCGCCAAAAAACTTTGCCGTAATGGCAACTCGAGCATCCAATCAGTTTGGAGCTTCAGGGGAGCTCTCTCATTGGTTCTTCTGCCGTCGGGCTTGCTAGTGCAGTGACGCTTTTTCGCGGAAAGGAAAGATTTACGCCTCACGGACTGTACCAGGACTGATCTTATTGAACAGAGCTAAATTCGTACTCCTATCCTGCTAGCCAGTTTATGTTTTTGGACTACATGGCTAACCTGGTGATAAAAATATGCGGATAATTCTTTCCCTGGCGTTGAGATTATCTTCATAAGCCTTTAACTTGAATAAATTGAACATCAGAATCAAGGATTAATCAGATAAACGACTAACTCGAAATTGGATACAAGAAATTTCAGAACGGTAACATATTTCCGAAATATTCGAATGAATTCGCAATTTCAATGTCCAATATTCGAAGTACGATCACTCCATTAAAATAATAATAAAACAAAACTGACACATAGCCTATACGAATTACTTGGATAATAGGTGAATAAATAAGGACATACCCTATTCCTACTTTTCGTAAAGAATATTATTATTTATGGGTGATACGATAATTGTTTTCAGATATAGAAATTTTTGCATTTATGATTGTCTGAAAGAATGCCTTAAAAGGGGGATGTTCATTTTACTCAGCAAATCCTGACAATTAGCCAGGGGTTGGCAACATATCGATAAGTTACATTTTACGAAAATTATGGTTTGCAATTTTTCCTCAGAACATATATACACACCATTGGCACATGTTAAAGGATATGCAGTGTTTCTAGCACAGTTTTTCTGCTGCCAAAACATCCAAGACTCATTTCGTCCTTATGGTCACTATTCCACACCAAAAATCACGTCTTCTCTTGGGACCTGGTAAAATAAAAACAAACTTCAAGTTAGCAATCCTGTATCGTAATGTTCGACTAAAGATTACACAAGTAACATCATAATGGGAATATTTTAGAATAGCCAAACTTTTCAAATTAATTTAAAGTACGTATATATAGAATGGCATCATATGAACATAAAAATAAAATAGTTAACGGTTCCGACTGTTTTATGATTTCTCCTAGCACAAAGACTAATTATCGTAGAATTTTGGAAACCATTGTAACACGAAATCTGAACCTTCCTTAAAGTAAGAAGCACTGTTTGGACTCTAAAGTTATTTATGTTGAAAAAACAACTTGAAAATTACCTTATGCATTTCTCATGGTTAAGATGTTCTCCGTCAACAAGTGACAGTAAATATCGTAGAAGCGTGGGAATGAATGTAGAAGTAAATTGGAACCTAGTAGAATGTATTTAGGGACTTTATTTTAATGCTAAGGGAACCTAACCTAACCACGAAAGCATTTATTGAACAAAACCTTAAGTAATCGCTAAAACTCCGCAGTATGTGTTAACAGATATAAATCGAAATCGAACCATGTAAAAATTACATTCGTAGCATAATGAAATCGCAATAAAACAAAAGGAACTTGGGCCTTAAAAAGGCACACCAGTGCCTTCCTTAGTGGGGGATTTATTCCAGGGATATCCAACACTAAACGACGGGTTTAGGCTTAACTAATGGACCAACTTGCTACGAAGGTAAGAACCGCGCACTAGAAACATCATACGTATTTTTCAAGTCATGGACCTAAATAATAAATTCATATCTTTTTCTCCCCCCCCCCAAATACACACTATAGAGTTACTGTAGGGTTAAATCCCATAATTCTAAAAATCACATAGAGTGCAAGAGGTGACCTCCTCTAAAGCTACTAAAATGTCAACGTCTCCTTCACGTTATACAGCCAACGACAAGGAGTTCCAGAATTGAAACAGAATGCACGAACAAGCATACAGTCTATGATTCAGCACAAGTACAATTCCTTTCATAAAATCACACAGAAGGAAGAAATTGATTGATGGATTGATTTAGTTTATTTTACTTCGCTTTTCTGCCTCTTTTGGCTAATCGCGATGATGAGGATGAGTGATGATATGATGAAATTGATGAAGGGACGTTCACAAATAACACCCATGACCAGGCCGGGATTCGAACCCGAATGAACAATCTGCCTACTATTACTTTTGCCTTTGATTGTACATCGTGGACTGATTTCTTTGCAGACTGACGAGGCTCTGGCGTCCGTGGGGCTTGAGTGTTTGTGAATGTCACTACACCGTATCATCCAACGTCGCGATTAGCCGAAAGTGGCAGAAAACAACAAAAAATAAACTATACCAACTACTACAACAAAAATCGCATGGTACGTACACGTACACGCATTAAAAATATTCAATAAGGAAACAAATCAAGGAAGCATTTAAGAATAAATAATTTTCAAGTCATTAGCATTAATCACTCATCGACAAAAAAAAGGTACAGAAACATATAGTTTAAAGCATACTGATTTAATTGTCTCAATTAATATCTGGTGAAATCATTTGGAGAGTATGTAATTTCTACATCGCGACGATGATGGATGTATTGATGAAATACATGACAGACAAACACGATGGAATGTCTATTCATAAACCCAGGATTTGAACCCACGAAGATTGGTCAATCCAAGAGAAATTTAGGAAGTTAGCCATGGACCCTGACAATAACGGCAAGCCCTTCTGTCGGTATTTCTGTTCCTTGTCCAAAGAGAAGACAAACGAGATCGATACACGAGCCACGCACCTGCAGTTGAAGTTTTATTTTGATGTCGTTGGTAGAATGCCCAGTGCGTCATCTCCAAGGACGACCACAAAGCTCTCCGTTAAACGCTATTTCCCCTCCAGCAGTCAGGAAGGCTCTGCAGGTTAGCTGGAAGAATTCCAGTTCGTCCGCAAACTGGATGGGTTCGTTGGAGACGACTTTCGCGTCTACCTTTGCTACAGTTTTGTCTTTTTTTCCCTACTATTCTACGCAGTTCAATCTGGAACTTCAAAGCCTTCCCTAAGGTACTAAAAATGCTGACAACGTGTAGAAAATTCCGACAAATTGCAGAAAATGTTGGTCTCATGTAGAAAATTCGGACAAGGTTCAGAATATGCTGACCACATGTAGAAAATTCCAATGAAGCGTATAAAATGCTGACCACATGTAAAAAATTCTGACAAGGTGTAGAAAATATTGACCACTTGTAGAAAATTCCGACGGGGTGTAGAATATATTGACCACATGTAGAAAATTCCGACAATTGCTGACCACGCGTAGAAAATTCTGACAAGATGTAGGAAATGCTGACCACATGCAGAAAATTCTGACGAGCTGCAGAGAACGCTGACCACATGCAGAAAATTCTGACAGAGTGCAGAAAATGTTGAACACATGTTTGATTTATGGTATTGGGAAAGAAAATGGATGCGTCAACACTTGTGTTATTTGCACCCATCTCATGATACGTAGGCCAGCTCCTTACCGTAACTAATCTCAAACACTTGTCGCTGAGGACTAAAATATCTTATATCCATATTAAAAGCTGTGGCCGTATAGGGGGCGCTCCTTACATACTACGTATATGGACACAACACAGGACAATACAAAACCTTACAGAGGATTATACTGGCCATAGGTCTAGACGCCAGAGCCTCGTTTGCTTGCAAGACTGCAGTTATCAGAGTGTACTACGTGGAAGTGAGGCTGACATTTGGGCGCCTTCTCATAGGTCACTCCTCTGTTGACCACATGCACAAAATTCTGACGAAGTGCAAAAAATGTTGACCACATGTAGAAGATTCTGGCAAAGTGCAAGTGTTGACCAAGTGCAGAAAATGTTGACCAGTTTTTGGAAATGCTGAACAAAGGAGGAAGATTTTTAAAGAAAAATCCTAGAAACGGGGAAACTGACCAAATGGTAAAGGTTACAATGATAAACTACCTTGATTATTTTCTTTAAACTTTGATAATAATACTAGTGAAATTAAGAGTTTAAGCCCTGTAACCTATTCCTACAACCTTTAGTTACATGTAAATACAATGATCTTGACCTCCTTTTCTCATTCCAGCTGGTTGTGTCGTGCATTCCACTTTCCCATTTTGAATACCCCAATTGCTGCAACTATAGTCGGAGTCGTCCATTGGAAAAACCAGGGCTCGAATTTTCAAAGTCCGACGAGACGTGATCTGAAACCGCAATCCGGTACCGGGAGATCACGTGACCAGGCCTCTTACTTCGCTCCTGGAGTTACGGTTCTTTCGAAGCGACCGACCGACAATCCTTCCATTGCCGTTGCATAATTTTGCTGATGGCTTGCGTACGTGAATGTCCGACCTATTCCGATGGTAGCAAGGTCCTCACTCATCGCACGCGAACCAGGCACCTTTCTGGCCAAGCCCCGCCCTTCGTGTTCTGACGTAAGCGCTGATTGCGTTTTTTGGAAGGGGGGGCCAAGGGGGTCCGAATCTTTGAAAGACTTTCCAAGTATAAAAATTAAATAATGAAAATACATACACTTATATAGCATTTATTGTAAAAATCGATGGTTTATTAATTTCCTCTCAACTTATTGGTAAGATGGTAAGGCCAAGACGAAGATGGAGGGATATCGTTGAGATGGACCTATAACGGATGGAAAATATTGGATAGACCTTGCCCAGGATAGGGACAGGTGGAAGGCTTGTATTGCTGCAGCCGTAAACCTTCGGGTTTAAGAAGGCTATAGAGAGTTAGTTAGTTAGTCTGAACTTGTTGGAAAGCAAGGATCATATTTGAATCATACGGCTTTAAAGGACAGAACCAAAGAATTACGCTTGCACCCTATTATTTATGATAATATGCATAAAATATTAACCAGGAACTTTACATTTTGCCAACTGAATCTAAAACTTTTTGGTAATCAACATATATTGAATTCTGCATCTCTTTGTCATTAGTTTCTTTGCCAGGGCCAGTGATGTGCCGTAGACTATAAGTTTACGTCTACATGCGTTGTCTACACGTAATCTACGCGTAGATTACATTGGGTTGTAATTTACATAGACTACGTAGACAATCTAAAGTGCACTAAAATTAATTTTCAAGGGTTTCATGAAAGGAAAGTGAAATTTTCAACTATATTGGTTCTTAACGAAACGAAAAGAATCCCATTTACAACAAAATGTCTCTTCTCTTCTATGATCAACTATGGAAGAAGATAAATAGTATGCAAAAATCAACAACAGATGGCAGTGATGAGGCAAAAATTGTATTTTCCCCATAAAACACTAGAATATTTCCTATATTAGGTTTCTTCCTAGGTGAGAAATTGTTCGAATTTGAAAGAAAGAGTATGAAAAATTCTCCTCACACATCGGCAACTGATACGCAGTATAATTTTCTTTTAATTATACAGCGCTCTTTGCTAAGTTATCACCTTTCGTCGTGTTGTTTACATAGATTACGTAATCTACGTGTATAAAATAGTCTACGTGTAGAATGTAGACTATCGTTGTTTACGCGTAGACGCACATCACTGGCCAGGGCACTTGTTTTTATACAAATTATGTCGATCTTAACCGCAGGTAAGCTAGATAATGAATACGCGCTGTTATACCTCTATTGTTATACCGTAGTTTTACCTACTCGTGTATTAATAATATATTAATTAACTTACATATTTAATTAGTATTTAAATTTAATTATTATTATTCCTGAGACACTCCGTTCGGACCCCACCCCGAAATATATTCCTTGATACGTGCCTGCATGTTATGCTAGGTTTATGTCTCTTATGCAATTTTTCGAGGATTGACCAAAAACGTATTATTTATGCTGACTTAAACCTAACCTAACCTAACCTGACGTTAGGACCAAAGGGCAGCCTTGACCGAAACGGTGTTTGAGCATTGTGCGATGAGTTAGACCCGTGGAAAGGGAGAGGTTGAAAGAGGGGGGAAGGAGAATACCTGGCCTGCAGTGTGGAACTGCAGAACTACTTTCTAAATCCCACAGTGTAAATTTCTTCTGCCCTGACTACGACACCGGAATTATTCGTGTTTTGCATTTATCGCGTGGGGTACTTTCAACAGTCCCTGAATTGGTGTTGCGAGATTTAGCGGATCTCTTTTTCTTTTTCTTCAAGTGTTGCGCAACTCTGGATTCTGGTGGTTGACTGTTTGAGGGTGACCTCTCTCTGTGAGCGTGTTTATTTCTATCTCATCTTATCCTCTACGTACATTTTTTAGCGTTCTCCACCTCTTTCTGTCTAATTTTCTGTTTCTCAGTATTTCTTTCTTTCTCTACATCTGTGTATTATTTACAGGTCTCTGTCCTTCTCAATGTATTCTTATGGTTTTCTGCTCTTCTTCCTGTTTCATTTATCATTGAGTCTTTCTCTACATCTGTATTTATATATATATCTCTGTCCTTCTGCCCCTGTTTCTGTTTCACTTGTCGTTTTTCTACATCTCTAACTCTATCACACTCCCTCTCCATTTCACAGTCCCATTTGTCTGTTGATTTTTCTCCATCCAAATTTCTCACTGTCCCCTTCTTTTCAGTCGTTTTTTTTTTTTGGTATTTTCTATGGTTTCCCATTCCAGTCCCATGATTTCTTCCTATTATTTATGCGTATCATCAGAAGTCGGTAGATTACAATTGAGTCATTCCATACGAAATCAACACAGCCCACAACCTGACCATCTCAGATGGTCACTTATAAGTGACTGCCCGTGGACCCCAAAGACTTATTCTTCTTATGATATACAGGCACTAAGTCAAAGTTCAAAATATATGTAGATCGGCAATAGGTCTGTGCTAAAATGCAGCTATACTTGTGCAACCCTACATACAGAAATCTAATAGATAAGAAACAAAAAAATGAAGGTTTTCAGTTGACTCTCCCTTATATAAATATCTGTATATAGGTATAGAATGGAAGAAATAATGATTAATAAATATTATGTCCTGATGGCAGCGAAAGGACTCTGCCTGACATTTATTATCTACAAGACAACAAATAGTAAGAGATTATGTATTTCTGCTATGACATTCAATGTCTATGCCGTGAAGAAACTTTCGTGACTCGCGTCATCATTTTGTGACGTACTTTCAGAAGAAAATCGCCTTTTTTTTAAAGTTATTCTTTTACCTCTGTAGTTCAAACGTCCTGTATAAAATTTGGCTATAATTAGGCTTTAATTTACTAATTATCACCTTCACGAAGCCATGAAACACGCCAACGATGCTTAATGATAGGTCATTTTGAAGTGTGCGATGTGCTATTAAGCTTCAAGCAGTGTTTGCACAGGCTACTCAGCCACACCGAGTTCTTCTTCTTCTTCTTCAACCTCTCGCACACTAGCGCCACCGTGACCTTTAGCTGAACGCATGAAAGTAGCATGTTTTTGCACTGCGCTGCAACAAAAAGAATGAAAGAAATCTCGAACCAGCCTTGTGAAGGACATTTGGTCTGACAGTTGTTGATTTGCTTTGCAGAAAATACGCGCTCTCGGTTCTGGTTTAGCGAAAAATAATCAGCCTTTGTTGCAAGTTGAATCCTTCAATAGTTTTATTACGGTTTCTCTCGGTTAATTACTTCGAAACAAATATTTCCCGGTAGCGAACATAAATTTCACCACTACGCAGCTTGATTTTCTGTTAGTGGCCTTGTCAAAACATGTTCAACGCACGATTAATTTACCGGATCGGAAATGCTCGTAATTCCACGAGTTAAGGTCAATGGATTTGCAATGTTAATGTGTCGGAAGAAAGCACAAAAAATATATCAAGGTTAAATATCAGTAAACAAGATTTAATTTACTAAATATTGGATATCTTTTGTGGTGTGCTGATCGATTGTTTGATATACAGCTTGCATCATAATAAAGAACTTATTCATTCATTCCTTTATTTTGGATTTAACAGCTCTTATGCCATTTTTTGTCCATTACAATATACACATAAAACCTTCATTACTCCTTACATTTTAAAATATTCGTCTTTCCCCCCTCTATAACATAGATATTAGATTAAAAACAACCACAACAAAAAACGTTCCCTTTTACAATTGTATGTTACACTTCCTTAAAAATGATAACAGGCTATAACCAATCCGCACAACTGGATTAACAACCAAACTTAACAAATTTGTTCGGAACTGGAGCTTTATATTACATAAAGTTTTATACAGAATATTTCTCTCTCTATTATATTTTGATTTGAGCATTCCAGTATAAAAAGTTGTGCATCTGCATTTTCCCAGCCACATTCACATTTCTTATTGTTCATTTTTCCAATTTTGGATAAATGTTGCCTAGTACACAAATGGCCCGTTCTCAGTCTATTAAAATAAACAACTTATCAAGTTTATTATTAAAACATTATCTGGAACACAACAATGAGGTTTATTGTATAACAATGAGAAAATCTTCAAGTTTTGTTGTCACGCGCAAGACTTTTGTAAACACTCTCATTGTGGCCCTGGTGTTGGGTTAAAGAAAATGGCAAGTTTCACAGCTGCAGAAAACTTAAAGATCCCGAATATGCAACAGCTAAAGGAGAGAATAAGAAACGCCCTTCCGGGTTCGATACCCGGTGGAGGCCCAAGTGGTTCGGATCCCACTTTAAACTGTAGGTCCAGTCCCGATTAGCCTTACTGTACATAAAGTGAACTTAAAAAACCAAATCAATCAATCAAGAAACGCCCTTGCTTTGGTGTACGAGGATTTCTTGGAAAAGAGTGACAATTTTGATGGGATGTGTGTCGCATATCTGGTGGAAGCCACATTGAACATTTGTAGAAATTCAAAGAAACTCGAAGTTTTACTGATTGATACATAACAAATCCATTGTTGTATTGCATATAGTTTAGTCTAAATAAATTCTTAAAGTTGTTTACTCTATTTATGATACACCTTGTATTATGGGTACAACACCACATTGACACTGACTAGTTTATCCGTCACACAATATGGGGAAATGATTTTAACTAAAACCAAATTGAAGAAAACAAGTATATAAAAGATGCTCATTAAAATTTAAAAACAACTCAAGCATTTATTAATTCAACAATTAGTAAAACTATACTCTTTTTACCTATTAAAAGCTGAGACTGTAAAGAGCACCCAGCACACACAAGGACAAATACAGGACAACACACATCTCCACAGAGGATTATCTTGGTGGTGGATCCAGGCGCCAGAGCCCCGTTGGCCTGCAAGAAGCAGTTATCGGGGAAGTGAGAGGGATATTGTTCGGCATTGACGCCTGGAAACTGGCTAAGATTCCTCATGGAAATATCATATTGCATGAACACATCGTATGCCTAATTCCACTTACAACAATATTTCGTTTATACAATTATGAATTACATTCCATACACGCCACGTCTATATTAACCTCACACAATATTTCAGAACAATATAATTTATATCACGTGCAGACTAGTTAGTGAAACATGTGACTATCCTAAATATGCTCAGTTGTTACAATCACTACTCTCTTACTTGTATGACACACTCATGGTGTATATTTTCTGTTTGTTATTAATTTCATTCTCTTGTGTCTTGCGAAAATAGTGTCGAAATAATATTGGACATTAATATGCTCACTTTAGGGTCAATAAAATGAAGTAGACAAAACGTGTGTTAAACGTGGAGCTTTGAAATCTTATCCACGAGTTTTTATTCAAGTTTAGCAAAATGTAAGCAGTTATTTTGTTATACAGTGGGATGCACAAGTATTGCTCAGCATGACTATTTTCATTAGCTTCTTCTATCTTGATCAGCTGGATCTATACATGATTTTTTGTAATTAATATATACAGGGTGTCCCCATACAACAGAGACAAATTTTCACAGCGCGCAGAGGACATCAAAGCGATCTTTTCTTCGTAATGCTTTCTCTTGGAGGTCTAGTTTTCAAGCAGTTGAAAAACTAACAACAAAACCTGTATGTATGGGACAACGTATAGAACAAACTCATGATTGTTACTGTCACATGCGACATAAATCGCATAGATCAGTTCATTTGTATGTAGTGAGGTAATAATTGAAACTAATGACTTCTCCGTATCTAAGAGGTTATATAGCTTAGGAAGTAATGTGTTGATCAAAATGAAACATTTAGACTGATCTTCATTGATAAATTATAGGTCCAACTGAAGCGAATCGTTAAACTCTATAGCCTAGTGTTTATATTACTTCTCTTCCTTTCCTAGTTACATTTTCATCCTTGCTGTATATGTTCTTTATCAGTCACAATTTTTCTATCCAAAATTTACTCCGATTCTTCTTTATCTGTTCCTATAAAAAATAATAGAAACTTCCATTTATGGTGCTGACATCTGGCGTTATTTATTTAAGTTCGCTACCGTTGTGGCTTGTAATATTTAATGGTTAAAGTGCGTTTTATGTTAATAAGCAAGTAATAAATGTAACTGTATGTTCAAAAATTCAAATTCAACCGTAACTTTAGTTACTGTAAGAAGCATACAAACGCGCCTATCTGCGTGGCTGAGTGGTTAGCACAGCATGCTATGATGCCTAGGGTCCAGGGTTCGAATCCCGGCCTGGGTGTGCTTTGTGAGCAAGGGGGGTTTATAAAATTGGGCCTCTAGACCATCCTTTTTCTTGGACCCTGCCGAGATTATTATTATTATTATAAACAGTTTTGTTATTATGATACTTCACTTCCACTTATTGCATGCTCAGTATTATAAATAAAAACATTTGTAAGCTTTAAATCTTAGATATACCTGATTAAAAAATATTCATTAAAGTTTGCTAAAACAATACACTTAGATTTAACACGAGAACATTTGCCTAAAACTGTTTCCATTTGGCTTTCATGGGAGCCAACTGACGAATGAGAGACTCAGGACATCAGCATTGGCTGTAAAGGACGCCAAACTAGAAAGTCTGGAGTTTTTATAATTCTTTTTACGTAGAACACCGAACGACGGCTCTCCACTGGTATTTGATGGTAAAAATACTCACAAATTTTCAGGGCAATGCCAAGATTTGGGAAAAGCACTAAGTTTTTAACAGCCACCAGCCGAATTCACTCCATTCTTTGCTTCAGTCAAGTGTAAATGCTTTAAATATTGTTGAAAGTCTATGGTCGTTGTCACTTCTGCCCCTACAGCTTTTTTGTGGGGGACCATAGACTACTCGCAAATCCCCTCCCCCCCGTTTGTGAGCGTCTTATCATTAATGTCATTTTATCATCACTCATCTTCATCGTCGCGATTAGCCAAATGTGGCAGAAAAACTAACGGAGAATAACAAACATCAAATCAAATTATAGTAGAAACACAACTGAATTGGAAACTAGGTCTTTATGATTTTTAGACAAGAGGCTGGTTTGCAAAATGTATAATTATACAACAATTTTCTTACTTCTTTCCTTTAAATTGTCATGTTTCCAAGTCCAAAACTGTACAATAAAGACGCTACAGGACAAAATCGTAATTGCAACAATTAGAAGAACAAATGATAGTGAAGTTTATTGCCGGTACATTGTTAGCAAATGTTAAACGCTGATCATTGGTTACGCTTCACAACTGTGTGTTGATTGGCGAAGTTAACTAACAGCACTCGCTTGTCACGGAATCAATTACACGGAAGATTTCACGCGTCTGTGGGAAAATTAGTGTGGAAGTGGGAAAGTTTCGCAGACTGAAGCGCCGTGAGAAAACATTATTACCTTGATACCAGAAGTGAAGGTTCTGTGGTAGGTCTGTTAGGGCATAAATACAGCATTCTTGATTTCAGGAAAGACGACCCATTGGTCTACACTGGATGTATAAACACATGGCCATGAGCAACGTCAACCGGGCTGCGTTGTCTAGTTCAAGCGTCAGACCGACATCTCTCAGACACTGACCTTTCGAGCAAACACTGTCAGTTTGTATCACACGGATTACAAAGACCAACTCTACGAGATCTTCATTCTCTGAAACCTCCGAACACGCCGGGTTGTGCTCCGACGTGGCAACAGCGCCAACTTCTGCCACCCGCCTCATTTCATGGTCCTTCGTTTAGCATTCTTATTTCATAATTATAATCTGTAATGTGTCAAACAGCTGACAGCATCAAACTAGATATACAACCTCTGACAATAAAGTTCGGTGAATGATCCTGAATGTCGAAAGTAGACGAATTCTTAATGAAACCTACCTTACTGTCCTTCGAAGTAGTCCCCTCCCATGGCTATGCACCGTTGAGACCAGCTGTACATGTCCTGGAAACTTTTAGAAAAGTCTTCTTTCGGGATGGTGTTCAAGACCCTCGTCACGTTCCGTTGGATGTCCGGAATATCCTCAAATCTCCGACCTTTCAAAGCGATTTTGAGGCGTGGGAAGAGAAAGAAATCTGGAGGATTCAGATCCAAATTTCTTGCAATGCATTGCTACGGAGGATGAGAGCTGGTGTGTGAGGCACGACCCTGAAACGAAACGCCAAAGCATGGAAGGGCGTTCTCCTGCATCACCCCGTCGGAAGAAGGCCAAGGCGGAAAAATTGTTGTTCCCTTCGGCAGGAATTCCTTGTGGATCATGCCATCAACGTCAAAGAAAGTGATAAGCATCGTCTTGATGCGAGTTTTTTATGCCTTGACCGTCTTCAGACGGGGTGATGCAGGAGAACGCCATTCCATGCTCTGGCGTTTCGTTTCAGGGTCGTACCTCACACACCAGCTCTCATCCTCTGTAGCAATGCATTGCAAGAAATTTGGATCTGAATCCTCCAGATTTCTTTCTCTTCCCACGCCTCAAAATCGCTTTGAAAGGTCGGAGATTTGAGGATTTTCCGGACATCCAACGGAACGGGACGAGGGTCTTGAACACCATCCCGAAAGAAGACTTTTCTAAAAGTTTCCAGGACATGTACAGCTGGTCTCAACGGTGCATAGCCATGGGAGGGGACTACTTCGAAGGACAGTAAGGTAGGTTTCATTAAGAATTCGTCTACTTTCGATATTCAGGATCATTCACCGAACTTTATTGTCAGAGGTTGTGTATATATATATATTAAATTACCAGACCGAGAGCTTATATATTTTCACTGAATAAGTTCAAGCTTGCTCAGCGTTCAACAATGACTAGAACTGTTTCACCGAAAATATTAGCTGGGTCAAGGAGATTCCAAAACCCCAAGACATTGTTGATGCATGTCTTCACCAATAAGCTGTGTTTATAAAAATCTACTTTGTTCTGAATGAAAACTTTTCCACTTGTTAATCTGGGAGAATACCTTGTATATACTATAATAGCTGTAGAAAAGAAGGTCGCAAGAGATATTTATTCGACATAAAACTTATAGTGTTATGAAGGACAAGAAGAGTCAGTGAACTAGAGTGAGAGGATTTCGACCGAGCGGCAAATAGTTCGCACGGACGACGCTAGATAGCGTGACGTGAAAGACGCAGTGAAATTGAAACTTAAGTGAACATAGTCATCATCTCCCATGTTAAAATTTAATTTAGTCTATCTTACCAATACAGTGATATATGAAAATGAAGTAGGAGATATTGGGCTGAAACAGCCAGGATGGATATTTTACATGTGTCTACGATTCTTGTACGATTACGAGCGAGCGAAAGTGGTCCCATGGAGGACTTCCATAACGAGCAAATTATGAACAAAGTAGTTGTCAGTACTAGTGGTGGGTGGGAGGGAACGTCACTGAGTCCGCCCCTTGTCCCCCCAGGTAGATGAGCACAAGTACCTAAATTTATGAATTGATTTCATGTTACTTCGCTTTTCCGAAGGATGAGTGCTGAAATGAAGAAATTGACGAATCGACACTCACAACCAAGGAACATCAATGGCCAGACCAGGATTGGAACCCGGGAACCTGGCGTCGTACCGCTCTGTGCTAACCAGTTCACCACGAAGGTTGGCAAGTGGATAAATAAATGCTCACTCAGTCCATATGTGCATTTCTATTTGTATAATCCATGGCGGAGTAGTTATGACAACGCGCTACGAGGCCACGGGTGGCGGGATCGAATCCGGGCTTTGACATGGGTGTTCCTTGTGAGTATTCTTAAATTTCTTCACATCATCACTCAACCTCATCTTTGCGATTAGACAAAAGTGACAGAAAAGCGAAGAAAAAAAAACTACCTCAATCAATTTTTCTGGTATTTAGGTTAATACAAAAAATCAACCTCAAAGAGAAACACCGTTAACATGTAAATTTTAATAAACAAGAAAATTTTGGGGGTGAGCCCCCCTTACCAAATTAGACCTGTGACCACCGAAGTTAACTGAAGGAATTCTTTGTCCTAGAAATGAAAATTAATGGGTGATATAAGTTGATGACTTAAAAGACCTTCGAATTATTTTAAAATTACCTATAAAAAAAATTATCTAAAAATAATGTAAGCTTGATTTTTCTTTGTTTTTAACCTACTAACTTTAACAATTTCATTTTCAATTCTCCACAATGATTAATTATTTTATCTATTTCCAAACATTCTTCACTTAATGACCATATTTTAGATTAATGCCGAGCTTGATAAAAGTGCCATCTCTGGACATATAAATATGTAAGTTACGCTAGCAAATGCATTTAAAAACAAAAAAAAAGTAAAAATGTAACAAAATCGGCCAAATATATACTAAAGAATGACCTAAAAAGGCCGAAAAAAGAAAAAAAAAATGCAAAATAAAATCAATGTTTTCTGGTTCTAACTGAAAGGAAATGAGCTGTTATCAGGTTTAGCATTGTTTTGAAGGCTCAGAGAAAAATATGATCTTTCATCAACTTCCGAGCTTTGTTGGCTTTACTGTGAATTTTATCACTTTTTTTGTTGTTGTATTTTCACTTTTCGAAACACGGCGTCCATGTAGAAGGCATTTTCTCGCGGGGCATTGTATTTCCTAATGTGGTAGTTGTCTTGCATCAAGTATAAACTACTTTATATATATATATTTTTTGTTGGTTACTCTACACTAGGTAGCAACCACGAGAATTTTAGTTTATTGCCGATCTAAAAACTGGTTTGGAGGCCCAATCAAATGCCATAGTTCCAAAGGCGGGCACGAAATCTCCCAGAATGCCACACGCAACGTGAAAGACATCGAAAAACGGACAAAAGAAGATCGCCCATTGTCTTGGAATGGGGAGAAATTTTCCACCAGCTGAATTTCGTGGCGAATGTAGGGCAATATAGTTTCTGTCATTAGGACGAGATAAAGGAGCTCGTGTTGGGTAAACAGAGACAAATGGCTGTGTTGTTTACATGCTGGCTGCAAGGTCGAGCGTTCATTGGCTAAATGGGATCACACACCTTTGCACCTGCCTGCACAGTTGCTGCAAGCGGTGCAACACACACACAGTCCTGCAGCGTCGAAATGGTGAGGAAGGATGGAACATTTCCACGTTCGCGTTGCAAACGGGCGCAAAGCAAAGCATTTGGCTAGCAATCAACCTACACACAGTCACGGACACTTCTGGATTGTAACTTCTGTGGTAATCCAATAGTATAATTACAACCCAGAAGTGCCCGTGACTGTACAATCCCCACGAAAACAAGCGATTCTGTAAATGATTATAATCGTTGGTGTTCTTTATTATTGGAAGATCAGATTGCGATCGTACAACTTTGAATTGACAGTACAGTAACAAAGAAAATAAATGCATATTTCTACTTATAATATGAATAAAGCATTAATCAGGAACTTTGCTTTTTGTCAACATCAATTTCTTGTTATTCAATAAACATTCAATTCTTTATTTATTTATTTAAAGACATGACACTACAGGCAAATGCCCACTTACAGTGTCTTGTATTATAACACTGTTTGGTACACAAAATATGCAATCAGAAGAATTAATAAGGTACAATACTATGATAATATGTGTTACAGTAATATAAAAATTAATATAAGGTTAGATATGAAAAATAAGTATAAAGTATAGTAACCTGACAGTTGGGGTTAGAACTTACACATTAATTTCCTCGCCATGGCAGTTGTTTCTTATACACATTTTTGCGATTTTAACTACACTTATGCTCAGTGGCGTGCCCAAGTGGGTGCGTGTGGGGTGGGGTTATAATCCTCCTCTTTGGCAGAGTATTCCTAAAAAAAAAAGAACATCAAATGCAGGAAAAGATGGCAAAATGAGGGCTGACTACTAAAAAAATTATACCTAACCCCCTCCTTTCGAAAATTCTGGGCACGCCACTGCTTATGCTAGATATTGAATACGTGCTTGTCTATTCTTATACCGCCCACTTTATGCACAGTAAGGCTAATCGGGACTGGACCTACATTTCTAAGTGCCTCCAAATATATTTCTAGGTACGTGCGTGACAGTGAAATACAGGATGTCCAAAAAGTCTTTCCCTGATTACAAACTTTCTTCATATCCGCTATATTCAAGGTAGAGATGTGAAAATGGTGCCAAAATGTTGGAAAACTAACCAAGTTTCTTTGTTGCAGCTTTGAGTAACGTGGCTGTAGTGTAGCAGTGTCACTGCCCAGGAATTCAAAATTAATGCTATTGACATCGGGTGGCATCTTTCCATACAGTGTTTTTTGGACTTGACAGGATTTGGGAATGAAGATAAATTCTATTCTTTAAATCCTAACTTATTGATGGCAGATATTCTTGGCAAATATTCTAGACGAAAGGATTCTGTACATTTGAAACTTCCTCTGCACTGTTATTGGTGACCGGGTCTCGTGATACCAGAGGACACGCTGAGTTTGTTTTTTTCTGATTTGTGAACAGTTCCGGTTTTCTGGACACCGACACTGCTACACTACAGTCACGTCACTCAAACCTACAACAAAAAAAACTCGGTTAGTTTTCTAACATTTTGGCACCACATTCACATCTCTACCTTGCACATAGCGTATATGAATAAAGTTTGTAATCAGGGAAAGACTTTTCGGACAGGTGAAGGCGTTTGCTAGTAAAAACAACATTAATATAATTGCTAATTGCAACTTACCCCGAGTTACTTGGTTGTGAACTTAATACGTATCTCAATCAGACCTTCATGAAACTCATAGCGATTCTACAAACATTCGTAATTTTCCGTTTCCTGAACACACCTGTGTCTTCACACACGGTTGTATTTCTATTCTACGATTTGATATGATATCACCCCAAATGGCTTAACAGTCAAGTCTTCTAGTATCCATTTTCTTCTTCCACTTGCGCCAAAGACAACACTAACACGGTATCATCCGAAATCAGTACAGTTACAGCACTAAAAGAAATAATGCCCTTTCGAATTGCCAAAACGAAACACCAAAGCACCAACATTCTGGTGTCTTCGCGACTCGGAATGAAATTCCCCGCCGATGTCAAAAATTCCCCTTGTCACCCTAAAATTCCCTGCTTTGCTGTAGAACTGTGAGCGTACAGCTGAGACATTGTGTTTGCTCCTTGTGTATTACAACAATCCACGTCCACCCTCATCGTCGATATTAACGTAGAGGCAGAAAAGCAATATGAAGTGATTTGTATGCTCTGGTTGACGGACTGAATTTGGTTATTTCACTTGGCTTTTCTGTCACTCTGGGCTCATCGTGACGATGAGGATGAGATGATATGTTGAAATTGATGAAGGAACACTCTCAAAGAATGCCCTTGCCCAGGCTGTGCTAACCAGTCCGCCACCCAGATAGCACGTAAGTTAACTCGAGATTTGATTTAACTTGCAGTTGACTTACGTGCATGGATTTCAGCAGTTCTTGTGAAAAACGTACACTTACTACTTGTGAAGTTTACAAGAAACGAAATAATCACGTGCTCTCTTTCTTTTAACACAAGAAACGACAAATGCTAGCAAATAATCAGTATAAGTTTTGAAATTTAATTAATAGAAAATAAGCTTGCACGAGTCCTTTACTACGTAGTTCTCTCATCGGCCCACAGGTGGAAGCACAAGCCAATCGAACTTACATCGGTAGTTGCAAACCAGAATAACAGGTGGCGTTGTTCACAGGCTGCACAAAACGATCATAAAACTGACACAGTGAATCCCAACCTACGTGTGCCCGCGACCCGGTAAATTAGTTTATCAAGAGTCGATGCCTCGTTCCAGGGCCGGACTGGCAGTGTGGCACACCGGGGCACCGGGCAAAATCTCGGTGCGCCCTCCCGTAAACACAAATTTGGTACCTTTTCCCACACTGATCACACTCGGTTACAGATATAGCAATTGCGAATAAATCTTTCCTTTTCTGTTACCTCGTGGACTTCCACAGGGCCGGCCAAAATGTTATTTCTGATTACATACGCGTAGCTATTTGTTTGTTTGAGTTTATTTTTTTCAAGTCTACTTTATACATAGAATAGCTGGGTTAGTTTAAAGTGAGATTCGAACCACTATATGCCTCCATCTGATGCGTGACTAAACGAGTTCGATTATTTGAAATTACTTGCTGAATAACATATCAAGTATATTTCAAAATTATGTAGAAATTTAAGCTAGAGATTACTGTTATTTTGATGTCATTATGCAGGTCTTAAATAAACACAGACCTACAATAAAGCTGTTCATTAACTATTAACAAGAACCAGGGACGCCGACTTGTCAAAATTATTGGGGGGGGGGCTCTGATCACTGAAATAAATGAATGAATGACTCACTCCCTTCCTTTTTAAAGAATAAATATTACGTCTTCGTATAGCAGTTTTTAAGCAGCTATTATATTCCTCATGCAAATGAAATGTAACATGAGAAACGTTTAGAAAATGTTTCAAACTCTCTCTATGTCTTCTGTGTCTGCTCATTTGGTTTTTTTATGATAACAATTAACATTTTTATTTAAAAGTAGTTTTATGCCGAACGTGTTGGGTGGTCGACTCAACTCGCTTTGATCCGGAGGTCTCGGGTTTGAATCCCAGCGAGGGCATGGGTGTGTTTTAATGTCCGCAACAGACTTGTAAAGAAAGGACATGTGACGGGTGCAAATAACTTTAGTGTTGACGTACCCATAAAAATAACGAATATTTACAATATTTAACAGTTTTATTTAAATATTTACATAAATGCTAACACAAATCGCAGGAAAATTAGTTTTACTTTTTTGTTCTTGCTACAATATTTTACTTTTTGAATTTAATTTTACAATAATAAATAAACACATAGCACGCCGTGCTTTAGCAATAATGCCTTTGATCATAGCCGTTCCCGCTTTCGCAATTCAGACTTTTCATAAGCTTTCCTTGCGTACTTGACTGCAATCCAGTGTTAAATAAACTCAAAGACTTTAGAATTATTTTTCCCTTATTCTTTGGACTAGAAGAAGAGATTTCGAGGATAACTAAATATCGTACATATCAATATTGCCTGAAAGTCGTGTTTACGACCTCAAATTGTTCAGAATTCACTAAACAACATACTGGTATAATTGTCATATCACCTCGTTATTTTGAACCTCTTTTTAGTAAAAATATTAACAATACTCATAATTATATACTTAGTATATAGTAAAAAGTCTCCGGTCATACCCCCCCCCCCACCCAAAGTTGATGGTCTAGAACATTTCGAATGCGTATTTAAAGTTAAGTTCATGTGGCACAATTCAGAGTAAACTTTACAAGAAAAGCAAAATAATACATTAGATCCTCTTAAGCAAAATTATTTGAGGGGCTCTGCCCCCACATCCTTAACATTGTGGGGGCTCGAGCCCCCCCAAGCCCCATGGAGTCGGCGCCTATGACAAGAACATGAAAAGTATTTTTAAAATGAAGCTATTGTTTTCGTCATTAAAAAGTACTCCCTCTGTCCCATAATTATAGTCCGGTATGCCAAAATGGTAGTACAGGAATGACAGACGAAGAGGCAGATGGAAAGCACAATTTGTACTGATCCTTGAGTAATAACGTTGTATGACTCATTCCCGTGTTTCATGTTCTTCTTCTGCATACACAAATGTCACAGTTTGAATGTCGGGCAATTATTATGACACAACAAACAAAAATGTACCGGACAATAATTATGGGACAGAGGGAGTAATTATATAACATGATCATGTTTTTTATTGGAAGAAAGTGGAAAGTTGGAGGACCAGGGTAAATGATTGATGGGGAGCTCTGTTCTGGCCTCCAGAATCGGGAAGGGAACGTCTTCACGTACATAATAGTGAAGGTTAATGAATTGTACCTTTTACTAAGAAATGGGAAAGTAGACTACTATACCAAATCTGTTCTGGTTTACCAGAATAGACAATTAACAGAAACGAAATCATTAGATTTATTATTATTATGATCAACAAACAATGTTAAATATAACGCATATTTCAAAGTAGTGCAATACAGTAAAATTCATGCATAACTAAATTCACGAATCAAAAGAAAATAATATAAACAAATATACCTAGGTATAAATAACTTATTATTACTAATTCTTCACTTACTAACTTCTAATTAATTATATAATACTAATTGCAATAAAACTCCATCAATCAACTTCTAATTGATTATATTCTATATGTAGGTAGGCTATATTAACAACATTAATCACCGTTCTGGCTCCCAGAATGGGCAAACATATATCCAATCGTGTAAAATCTCACAAACAATACTGTACTACCATGTTATTATTATTATTATTATTATTGTATTATATATTGTATATTTGGAATAATATACAGGAAAGAAAAGATAAAAGGTAGGGGAACCGTTTAATTTCGAGAAACTGACGTCCTGGTTTATTTAAAGGCACCAGGACAGTAAGCGCATACCCTCGAATGTATGCGGTTTGAGGCTGGATTACTTCCAAGGTTCCCCCTTTGTTAAGTGCTGATTTCCAATGCCATGTTCCATTTCGGACACCTTGCGCTACGACGACAAGGGTCCCGGCTTCGAATCCCGGCTTGGGCATGGACGTTTGTGAGCGTCCATTCATCAATTTTATCATATCATCACTCATCCCCATCTTCGCAAATTAGCCAAAAGTGGCACAAAAGGCGAAGGAAAGTAAAGCAAATCAATAACATTAACATTTCGGAAACAGAAAAAATCCAATGAATCGAAATATTTCCAATTTTTTAATGAAAATTGCTTGAAACTCCAAATTTGGAGGCGGAAAGTAACGCCACCCCGTTAGATCGCTTACCACCCCTGTCGCAAAAGCATTTGTTGTTAGGTAGTGATTGCTGCTCAGGCACGTACCCAGGAGGAGGGTTAAGGAGACTGAAGCCTATCCCCGAAATCTTACAAATATCTAATGTAAATAGTGAATATTGGTAATTAATTTGACTACATTAGCATGACTCGCGCACTTTCGACGTGACCTGTGGCCACGTCTCGTGCGCTCGCCGACGTGGTTCGCTTATTTGGAAAGTTTTGAACGTAAATTTATGTGTGAATGCGCTGTAATATGTACAAATAATCAAAATATTATTGGTTTCTTTCTTAATAATAAGCTGGGTAAGTAATAACAGTTTCAGGATAGTTAGTTAGATGTTTTATGTAAACGAATTCAATAGCGGCACTAAATTGGAAAAGTAACATTTTACTTCTGTAGTCAGTTTTACATTTTTAAACATAATTGAAATAAAGAAATGTTTTCCTTCATTCTTCGCAAATTTCTATCTCTCCTCTGCAATGAATTCTGATGCTCACATTTTAAAATTCGAAAACTCTAATACTGTGCACAAAGTGGACTTAAAACACCAAATCAATCAATCAATCAATCAATCGAAAACTCTAGCATAATTCCCTTACAGTAGCATTCGGGGTGAAAATAAACTTTCTTTAAGTTCCCTAGCAACGTCCGTTTCCATGGTGAACAACAAGCACGGCAAGCTCTAAGGAATTGCATGTCATTATACCCCCTAAACATTTAGTTGAAACAAGCACGATGTAGATATTTTCGTATTGAGTTTACCAATATACAGGGTGTATACAAACATGTGTCAGAAACTTTAGGGATTTATTCTTGACATCAAAACATAACAAAAAGTTCATATGAACATGGGTCCAAAAATCCTTCGTTAGGGAGGTATGAAAGGAAATAATATTCATGGCAAAAAAATGAGACATTGACCAAACAAATTTACATGTATGAAAGGATTTAATATTCATGGCACAAAAATGAGGTATTTACCAAAATCATTTCCATTTACAAAAATTGCTCGAAGTGACCACCTCCTACTTCCATGCATCCCCTGAGCCTGCATTCCATACTTTGCCGTACGTTGTGGAAAACTCCTGGTGTGTTCCGTATTTGGTCAAATCCATGTTGGATACGCTCCCTCAAAACATCAACATTGGGTACGGGAGTTGAATACACCAAGGATTTTAAATGTCCCCAAAGGAAAAAATCCATTGGGTTTAAATCTGGCGATCGGGCAGGCCATGCAATGGATCCCCCGCGACCAATCCATCTGTTCGGAAACTGGTTATCGAGACACTGGCGAACTATCCGTGTAAAATGCGGTGGAGCACCATCGTGCATAAACCACATTCGTTGGATGACGTCTAGAGGTACATCATCAAGTAAATGAAGAAACTCATGTCTGAGAAACTGTAAATACGTTTGTCCAGTCAGACGTTGAGGAAAGATGTAAGGGCCAATGAGATGATCATGAATGATTCCACCCCACACGTTGAGGCTGAACCTCTGTTGATGTTTGTCTTGTCGCACTGCATGAGGGTTTTCATAAACCCAGATGTGATTGTTATGAAAATTGAAGATCCCATCACGTGAAAAGCCAGCCTCATCAGTGAATAAGGTACATGTTAAGAACTGCAGAAACACAGCACACTGCTCTAACATGCGTTGACAGAAATTTATTCGTGGCTGAAAGTCTGCCTCATTTAATCCTTGCACCCGTTGAAGGTGATACGGGTACAGAAGGTTTTCATGCCCAATGTTCCAGATCGTCATGTGATTAACGCCTTCCCTTCTCGCAATTCTCCTTGTACTGGTTCATGGAGTTTCATCCACAGTTCGAAGAACCCGTTCTTCAAGCTCAGGCGTTCGTACATCGCGTGGTCTCCCACCATCTGCAACTCTCTTCTCAAATGTGCCTGTCTCTCGCAAGCGTTGGTGTAGTCGTACAAACGTTCGTGCACAAGGTAACTGCCTCCCAGGGTAACGTTCAGCATAACGTTGACGTGCTGCGTCCGCATTCCCATCTGCTAGGCCGTACATGTAGTGCATATCCGTCATTTCAGACACTGAATACATCGTTGTGATGTGTTGTGATGGAAGTTACTGTAAAACAAAACAAACAACAATGAGAAAATAAACAAAAAACAAATGCCATGCCCAACTGCACACAAGAAAGTGAGTACAAATGCACATTTGAGGTACATTACACAACCAGGAGTGACTACAGCGAATTCCTTTCATACCTCCCTAACGAAGGATTTTCGGACCCATGTTCATATGAACTTTTTGTTATGTTTTGATGTCACGAATAAATCCCTAAAGTTTCTGACACATGTTTATATACACTCTGTATATGTAAGTAATTGTGTCTGGGCTGAAACTCCTTATGTAGATGTCACCCTTGTTTGAGGCACCTTTTTGAACCAGGAGTTGATTCATCTGTGTGTTGTAGATCTGTGAGAAATATAATGTATTTAGCTACACAATTCAGAATTGAAGGAAACAATGTGTGCTGCAAAAAATACCCCTGGCAACGGTTACTAAGGACGTGAAAAAAGGGCATTTTCACCCTTAAGGAAGGGCCGATTGAGCGATTTTTTAATTTTCTCGGCCTTTTGGGACGATTTCATGGGGGGGTCGTAATCGGGCATTTTTCGCCTCCGGGGCTTCCTTCATGGAGAACATTTATGTCAGTGAGTCAGTGAGTGAGTGGTGGGATTGAGGCTTTATATATATTGGATTAAACATTAGATCGAAAAAGGTTTGGTGATTAAAAGGTTATATTTTTATATACCACCAGTTAATCCAAAGAAAAAATGGATCCACAGCTCTCAAAATGTGTAATTTTTCTTGTGAGAGGTCACACAATATAAACTTTATGAGTAAAATTTGGTCCTAACTTTTAAAACCTATTTTTTTAACGGAATGTGTAAAAGTTAAAAACAAAATACAAAAACTATAAATTTCAGTGTACACTAACTTTACAAAATGTAAGAAATATAATGCACAACACTTGTGTTGGATATTCACTCATACGGTGGATCGAGTAGCGAAATATCTCCATTTATATAAAAATAATAATACATTTGGATTAAAATAATTTTTCAATAAGTTATAATTGTTATTATTGTGAAATAACCGTGGTATTGATTATTATTTCCACTAATCAAGTTTTATCAGTGCCCTCCCCCGTCCACAAATATTTCTGGCGACGCCTGTGCTCATAAGGGATGAGCCTCCCCGAAATAAAATGCTGGCTACGGGCCTGTTGCTGCTGCAATGTTTCAAGCATTGCCATTGGCTGGAAGCTTTTTGGGATGGTAAAAAAATCTGTGGTGGTTAGGTTAGGCAAGTTGGGTTTGGTTCTCTTAGAAGAAGAAGAAGACGAAAAATGGTTGTGGTAGCAACCTTCCTGTTATCGCAGTCTTAACCCGAGCCAAAGGCTACCTTTCCAGATGGTTGCCAGCTCTGGCTGCAAGTCGCAACTTAAGGAGAACCTCTCGCTGCCCGGTGGCCGGGGGTTGAGAAACACTGCTCAAACGTATTCACAAGATTTTACATGATGAATTTTACATGACAGTCACTCAGATTTCGGATTAACTCTAATCAGTGGCGGCGATTGTGTTCCAATATCGGGGGTGGGGGCAAGGTACCAAAACTTGGGGGGGGGTAAAGAAAGTTTATTAGTACAGGGGCAAAAGCGGGGAAAAGTGGGGGCAACTCCCCCTTTAATCGCCGCCACTGACTAATTTTTAAGATTATTTATTTATCGCTCCAGTTATACTTAGAACGTAAACAGATAATCATTTTCTTGAACACAACAGAAGCTTTTTTTTCAATACTTGTTTGCATTTGGATGGGTTAAACTTACAGTGGTGCAAGTCACTTTTAAAAAAAAAAGACTTAGACACAGAAACTAAATCTATATAAGTCAATCTGTTAACAGAAAACATGAGGTAAATCAGAGATTCATTCAACTGTCAACAGATGACAGTTTAAGGTCTAGTAACTGCATCAGTAACTCCCTTTCAACAACGAAAAAAATATCGTAAATAACGGCACTAGAGTGCGCGTCAAATCGCCTGCATATGGCCTTGAACGGCTGAACAGCACCAGCGAATCACATACGTGTGGCGTTGCCTAGTTCAGAACCTGTTTCACCTCGTTACGAAATCGTGTGCCTGGCGCGAGCAGATTTCGACATGGCACCGCTATCGCCATATGCAGGAGATTTGACGCACACTTTTTTACTTTTTAGTTAGCACATCGCGCTACGACGCCAGGGGTCCCGGGTTCGAATCCTGGCCTGGGCATGGATGTTTCTGAGTGTCCATTCATCAATTTCATCATATCATCACTCACCCGCATCTTCGCAAATTAGCCAAAAGTGGCACAAAAAGCGAAGTAAAATGAAGCAAATCACGGCATTAGTGAGCACTAATTGCAAAAATTGATTGACAACTTCAGTTGCCACAAATGCAGATTTAACTGGTTTATACTTCCACTTTTAGCCCACTACCCCAAATACGTTCATGACACAGATTTCCCGAGCTGTTAGACATCACCCCTTCCACAACATTTTTCCAACGCCTGCAGATTCGTTTTACGAAAGCTCTATCTTATCAGATCACAGACTAAAAATCAGAAGCAATGGCACAAGTGCAATGAAACCAAAACTGTTCAACATCATTAGCACAAAACATTTACAACCTAAAGCATTCATACAATATTTTGTCAAGACTACTCGAACACTCTTTGCTGTAGCGTCAGATAGCAGACACAATTCAGTAGACAACTTTCGGATAGCCGGAACAGGAATCTTTGACCTTTCCCAACATACACCATGCCTCCGCGAAAACTAATATTGCCCTTGCGCACTTATAAAGTCAGAGGTACAGAAGACAAATTCGAAGATAAAAGTTAGTTTATAATAGAAATGCATGCCTTTTCTCGCATTCAACAGGTTGTTTGTTGTAAGCATCAGTACAGTTCACATTCAACTAAGAGTGTCTGTGATAACAAAACTGAAGACATGTTCTGACAAGAATACGAACGAGCTATGTCACCATGATCGGCTTGTAAATTGAAATCTCCCCCACTCCCCCCCAAAAAAAACCAAGTATTTAGAAAACATACACTGTGTGGAACACATACAGTACATAGTCGCTTAATATCGACATTACAGTCAGCCGTTTATAGCAAAAAATGAAAATGTACTCAAAGTGTTGGATCGAGAAATAAAAGACTCGCTGCAAATATCCTTTTGACTATATTTTCAAGAACATGTACAAAATTACTGCACAGGCTATTGCCCAGAATACATAGTAAGCAATATTGCCAGGTGCCAACTCACATAATATCTAACACACAGTATTCTGCATTTCCTCCATTTCCAGACGAACACAACTAACGTGTTTTCGTAGATATTTGCTCTTCCATTTCGTATTCCTGGGCCTTAGGATATTGTTCTAGAAATGAACAGAGAGTAAAATTACCACATGTATACTACGTTTATGGTTAACAGCGACAAATTAAACGTTGTAAAGAGATATATGCCACCAGGCAGCACGCAGTCCTGAACCAAGTTAAAAACAAGCAAAGTGTAAGGACGAATAAATTGTGGGTAATTGAGTTTGGCGTGAGGGTGACGTCACAAGAACACAGGCCAGTGTTGGATAGCAATAATCTTGAAAAGGCTAAAGTGTATGGATATTTGAAATTTTGTCATTGCAATTTAAGTGTCCCGATATCGTCATTCACAATATTATTTTGCCTGGATTATATTTACGGGGGGAAGTAATTGAACGTGTCAAGCGTTTCACATACTTGGGAGTAACATTCTCTATGACTGGAAGTTGGACGCAACATATACACAACGAAAAAAAAGAAAGCAAAGCTCGCAATAGACCAAGTAATGCGTACCATAAGTAAAGTACCTCAAATGACGTTTTCGGTGATTCAGAGTTTGTATAAGTCAATAGTAACAGGAACCATGAACTATAGGGTTGAATTGTGGGCGGATAGAGGGGGGAGAATAGTCACAAGCATCCAAACAGAATTCTATAAAAAAGTGATGTGTAAGTAGAAACACTGCCAACTGGGGAGTACTTAAAGAACTAGGTCTAAACAGAGAGACAGTACAAGCTCGAATGAGAGCTTTAAAGTATTGGCTTCAGCTGGCAAGGGAGGGTAACACGACACTGAAGGGTCATTGTCTGATAATGCAAGTAAGAGAAGAAAATACACGGAACTGGGCGAGGGATATAAAAAAACATGTTGTACTCTATTGGGATGGGGTGGGTGTGGGAAACGGGAGTTAGGGTAGATACATCAGTAGAAAACCAAATCAGAGGGAGACTGCTGGATATAGACAGACAAGAGATACTAGCCGACTGCCAGACGAAGACTTCACTAAGGAACCAACTGAAATCAAGGGAATGGGGAAAAGCAAGATACATATATTTAGTAGGCAAAAAAGAAAGGGGAGGGTTAGCATCGTTCAGACTGGGGGGTGGAAACAAGTAAAAATGAAGAATGAAGCAGGGGAAACGATATGCTCTTTGTGCGGGGAGGGAGAGACGGACGAGCATCTGCTATCTGCCTGCTCCTCTACGCGTGATTTGCGAGACAGGGAGGGAAATAATGGAAGATAGAAGAGGAATCATAAGTGAGAGAGTGCAACGAGTGGGGAGATATTTGTGGGAAGTGAGAGAACGTCGAGGAAAGGCGATAGCGGATACCGATAAAAGCGAAGAAACCGTACAAAGTAACCTTAGCTTATAATACGTGGACTGTGGAACCAGCATTGTGCAATATATATATGTTTGTTTTTGTTTCAAATTTTCAAACATTTGTCAAAAGAATAACCAACGTGAATCAACATGTAGTGCGTACAGTCAACGGCTCGCAAATAGAAGTTCAAATAAATAAATAAAAAATATATTTGTAAACATGTGAACATTGTTATTAAGCAAAAAAAAAACTTTTCAGGAATTTTGTGTATTATGCGAGAAGAATTTTGAAGCGAGACGTATTTTTAGCACCAGAGTAGTGGTATTTACGGTAGGGACAGCGCCAGAAAGTATGAACCCCCCCTCAAGCAGATTTGCTATACTTAAAACAAGCTCAACATGAGCATATGAGCTTTTTGCTCAAGTGTGGAGCTCTTCCTAATCCAAGATTTTTGTGAAAATACCCTCGGGAATTTCCTCAGAAAGTATGACCCCCTCAGATTGATTTGTTTATACTTACAAAAGGCACTTCTGTGAGATTGTTGTCCATAATTCTGTCAAAAATATGCCCCTCTTGTGGCCACACTTAAAACTAGGCCACACACCTACACACACACACACACACACACACACACACACACACACACACACACACACATACATATTTATTTCTGGTTTAAGTTCTTGGATACCAGCTTCAAAAAAATAAGCAACAACAACAGAGCCATCTATGTGCAAATGTCTGAACTCGGTGAACACTTGGGAACAAGTCAATTTTTTTTATTATGTCAATATTTTTAACTTTTTCTGCCAGTAATAGGGATTGGTAGTAAGTGTTAAACAAAGTACTTTGGAGCTGAATATGCCTTTCTTAAGACGTCGTATATTGCTAAAATATCTTTAATTCACATATTTCTCATACCGCCGTATCTTGTTCTATTAGGCCTCTTCAAGAAAATTGCCAATTAGTGAAAATTAATTGAGCACAACAGCAAAAGAGGCTAATAGGCAAGCATACAATGATATGGGGATATGTGAATTGCTGGTTTCTTCAATTCAGATAAATGGATTGAATTGAAACTGGGATATTTTGCATTTGTTACATTCAGTTTGTTTGTTGTAATCTATTCATATATAAAATCAAGCACCGAGAGGGTATAAGATCAATACTTGAACAATATGTGCGCATGACGGCCCCAAAGCAATGGGATCAATATTTGGAGCGGCAGTTCTATTGCCTGTAATTTCTCCCTATCAACCGATCGCTGCGGCGCTGTTCTCCCTATTGACATCGATTAGTTCCAGACGCACACACCGCCCTGCAGTGGGGAAATGGCGCTGCGGTATGGATTGCATGTACGCTCAGCAGAGAAACGGGATACACTCAGAAGAAAGTACTTCGGCAAAAATGTTAGAGAATATCTCATGTTTCTGAATGTACCCCCAACCCAACCCCACACCCACCCACCCACATCCATACATATTTACTTCCCGGTCCACTTCTATTGCATCATGTTGTACAATATTAATTGATGACATAATGTGATGATGTGGTGTTTTCTGATTGGTTGCTTATGGCATAATGCGATTATGTGTTACGTTTAAATAAGCAGTGTTTCTATTGGCTCTGTAAATCTATATAAGCCAGGGCACAGTGCAGATTCTTCACCATTGCTGGATTGGCAGTGGAACCCACAAGTGGGGGGCAGAACCTGAACAGGCTCCACCAAAGTATAGGAGACTTGAAGCATATAATTTGGCGGAATAACCCAAGTAAGGTCATAGAGACAATATACACTGATACAATAAAAGCCAATTTTTGGCAGGGGGGCCAAAGTGGTTCCTAAATACAAAATCTCAAGAACTAATTGACATAGAGCTATGCAGTTTTTTTGTCTGTACTGAACCCAACTAATATTTTTATCCAGTACAGAATTTTGATTTGAATCCCAGGAAATTGTATATAAATACCAAAGCCAAAAATATTAAGTGTATACACACATAAATACATACACACACATACAAAGCACAGTGCTGAACCCAACTGATATTTTTTATTCAGTATAAAGTTTTGATTTGAATCCCAGGAAATTGTATATAATAAACAACAACAAAAATGCCGAATCAAAAATATTGTAATCAATGCAATAAGAATATATCCAGCCCCAATTGGGCCAAGCACCAAAAGATTTGTAACCCAGACAAATACAGAACTCCCACAAAAATTTGCCCCAAATGCAATAGAAAATACAATATGCAATACTTCACATATACACACAAAGATACTTGCTCTGCACAGTCATCAACATCTGGTCTGAAAAGAAGGCACGAAGCACCTGTTAATGCTGGACCTGCAAAGCAGCCACGCTATGAACCCATCCGTAGCAGTTTTAAAGGCCAATTAAGGGATCACTGTTTTAAATCAGAGCCAAGATGTGGCATTGAGAATTTCTTGAACAGTATAAATTCTGATCTCCAGGCAATTCTTAATGCACAAAATGGCTCTTATAAGCTCTCCCTCAAATTGTATACACAATATAAGAAGCCAAATGGCACAAAATTTACACAGCCCCACATAACAGAAACTGTACCGGTATATTCAAATGCAAATTCAGACACAATAATAAGCAGATTGATAAATCAACTGAATATTAAACACTCTGAATTTGCGGCAAAAGAGTCCGGATGGAGCCTATGTGGCTCTCCGCACAAGTTATATGTTAATATTTCTCAATTCAGCCCATTGCAAGGTTCTACATATCTGCCATTACCTGCTAATATCAAAAACAAAAGAGCCGTGGTCAATATAAAAAATAATGACGCGAAATGCTTTTTGTGGTGTATTTTAGCTGCTTTGTATCCAGTTTCAAGGGATCCTCAGAGAATAACTTATTACAAGCAGCATGAACATCTTTTTGACGATGCAATGGAGGGTTTGGAATATCCAATGTCAGTTCAGAATATTGATAAATTTGAAAAAAAGGCCAGGCACATCAATGGCAAACAATTATCTATTAATGTATTTATTTGTTCCACTGGCAATTGCCCGATAGCACCTCTCAGAATCAGTACACTTGATGATGAATCTGCTGTTCCGATTGATCTGCTCTTAATTGAAAAGGATGGCACATATCATTACACTCTGATACACAGTCTTGAAGCTTTAGTAAGAACACAACTAGACAAATCTAATAGAATATTTAAGTTGTGCAGAAGATGTTTAACTGTATTTGATGGTCAAAAAATGGTGAAGGGGGTTCCTGAATGTAACACAGAAATTGCTAAAAACAAGTTAATTGAGCATCTGAAATACTGTGGGAACCATAAACCTGTTCATATGGTGATGCCCAATCCAAGTGAAAATTGCAAATTCAAAAAATATGAAGCCTTGTTGGAACACCCAGCATATATTGTCTGTGATTTTGAATCAAACCTCAAACCTCTTGCATTCTGTAACCCAGACCCTGAGGAATCTTCAATTACATCATATCAATTACATGAACCTTCCAGCTTTTATTATGTGGTTGTACAGGGTGGTGTAGCTACCAAAATAGATTCATACATGGGACCAGATGCCATCAAAATATTTGCACATAGAATAGAAAATGAGTGCCGTGACATAGCATCTAACATCTTATTAAAATCAAAGCCTATGTTGCCTTTAACAGAGAAACAGATTGAGGATTTCAACAATGCAGAAAAATGCCCGGTATGTGATTCTGAATTTTCAGATACAAATATCAAGGTGAAACACCATTCTCATACAGATGGTAAATTCTTAATGGCCCTGTGTAATAGCTGCAATATTCAGATCAAGAGACCAAGATTTATCCCCATATTTTGCCATGGAGCATCCAATTATGATTTTCATCATCTGATCAGATACGAGGGGTTTGACAAGCAGAATTTAAATATTTTAGCTGAAAATGATGAAAAATATATTGCCATTAGCAAGATAATTAAAGTTGATGGTGTTCCTATTCACATAAGATTTCTTGATTCTTACAGATTTTTATCTGCTAGCCTGGCTACACTGGCCACTCAATTACCTGATGAGCAATTGAAAATCACACGTGCCAAGTTTCCAAATCAGGACCTGAAATTAATTAGGCGGAAGGGTGTATATCCATATGACTATGTTACAGATTTTTCTAAATTTGATGAGTGTTCCCTGCCACCACAAGAAGAGTTTTACAGCAAAATCAGAGGATCTGGAATCACTGATGAAGATTATCACCATGCCCAATTGGTATGGAACAATTTAAAATGCAAGACATTTCGTGATTATCACATGGCATATTTGAAACTTGATGTGACCCTCTTAGCTGATGTAATGCAGGCATTCAGAAAATCTTCCATGCAAAATTATAACCTGGACCCAGTGTATTTTTACAGTGCTCCGGGCCTAGCATGGGCCGCAACATTTTTGAACACTAACATGCAATTGGATCTGATCCACGATCAAGATATGTATCTGTTTATGGAGAAAGGTATAAGAGGAGGGATGGTGCAATGTTCTCAGAGATATGCCAGAGCAAATAACAAATATATTATGCTGCCTGATTATGATCCAGCACGGCCATCAAATTATATAGTGTATGTAGATGCAAACAGCCTCTATGGTCATGCCATGATGCAAAAACTGCCATATTCAGGGCTTGAATGGGTTGAAGATTTCAATATTGAAGATCTTAAAGATTATGATGACAGTAATTATGGCCTATTCTTAGAGGTTGATCTGACAATTCCTGATGATTTGCACAATAAATTTTCTGATCTGCCCCCAATTCCCGAGGTTCAGTGCTCACCTGGCTCTAAACAGAAGAAGCTCATGATGACTCTGGAACCAAAACAAGGCTATGTCATATATTACAAAAACCTCCAGTTCCTGATGAAACATGGTGTCCAAGTGACCAAAGTTGGCAAAGTTTTGAGGTTCAGGCACTCAGAATGGTTGAAACCATACATTGATACAAACACGGAGCTTCGAACATCTGCAAAGAGCCAATTTGATAAGAGCTTGTTTAAATTGATGGTGAATTCAGTATATGGCAAAACTATTGAAAATGTCAGAAAACATACCGATGTTAAAATAATTACTGACCCCAGCCTGAGCAAAAAATTGGTTGCAAAGCCTAATTTCAATTACAGAAGAATTTATGATGAGCACATGGCACTTTTCAACATGAAGAAAACAAAAATCAAATTTGATAAACCTATTTATGAAGGGGCTGTGATATTGGAATTGTCCAAATTACATATGTTAACATTGTATTATGATGTGCTGAAACCTTTTTATGGTGATCGTGTAAAATTATTGTACATGGACACGGATAGTTTTATTCTTGATATTCAAACAGAAGATGTTTATCAAGATATGTCACAGCCTGAATTGTTTCAATACTTTGATACCAGTGAACATACAAAGATTCAACACCACCACAACAAAAAGGTGCCTGGCAAGTTAAAAGATGAGACACTTGGTGATGTTATTGTGAAATTTGCTGGGTTAAGTGCCAAGATGTACACTTTTGAAACATGTAGTGGTGCTGTTGCCAAAAAGGCCAAGGGTATTGGCAAAGTAACTGTTGAAAAAGATCTCCAATTTGAAGATTATGAAAATTGCCTCAAATCCCAGAATTCAATCAAAACATCAGAAAATAGAATTCAGAGTGAGGATCACTTGCTGACTAGTAATATTGTAAGAAAAGTGGCCCTGGACCCACATGATGATAAGAGATGCATTTTGTCATGTGGCATACATACTCTACCTTGGGGTCATTGTGATTTGAAAAGTGGCAAACAATGCCCAATTCCAGAGCATGATTTGAAATAAATAAACATGCCTATGAACTTATTTGGGTTCAAAAAACAGGCTATTATGGAGCTGCCGACACCACAACCCTCTTCTGATATGATATCTAAACTGAGTGGCTTGTTAATTATTCATCTGAACAGCATACTTACAGATGTTGATGATGAAACAGGCAAAACATTGTACATATTTAACAATAATTTAAATCATTACCAATTACCTGTAGGTGGGCAATTGCAATTTATTACAACCCCTGAGGGTGATGTCAAGATTTCAGTAGGGAGAAATATTTATAGAATTAAGCACTCAAACATGATTTCTGGCACTGTATATACTGTTTCTGCTGGTGACTGCTTATATATTGAGGTCCCGGGATCATATGACAAGCTTATACCCTTTTTTATAGAATTAAGAATTAGATACTCAATAATAAATAACCACTAAACAAAAATGCCTAATGATATATTTGGCCATACAAGACATGAAGATCACAGTGATGAGATTCTGATGCTTGATGTCAGAGTCAAGAAATTAAGAAGTGATTTACAAGCTTTACAAACCACACTCAATGCCAGTCTTCAATTAGAAATTACAAATTTGCAATCACTATGCATGGACCCTCTTCTTAAAATTGATTCTGAACTCAAGTTATTGCTTCAGAAATATACTGATCTGGCAACATTAGATAATTTTCAAAGTTTAGAAGAAGCTGTAGCAGCTCTTCAAGCCAAATTTAAGACCCAGGCCACCAATTCTGAGCAATTGAAACAGCAATTAGAAGAGCAGATAAATAATGTCCAGGCACAGCTCCAAACAATTGTCAAAAGCATAAAATCACAAGAAGATTTTGATCTAGTGATTTCTACTCTAAAAGAACAGATTCAGTCACTCCAAATACCTAATCTGGACCCTCTGAACAATGCCATAGCCGAGGTTAAAGAAAAAATTGAGACACTTGAAAATTTTATGAACAACTTGCCATCTTCTGATGCTTTGAATGCAATAACTCGGAGTGTAGCAAACATTAAGCTGCAACTTGAAACATATGAAGATTTTGGAAAAATTCAAAGTTCCATAACCCATCTTGAAGGTACAATAGCAGCAGTGCAAAGTGATTTGGCAAATGTACTACAATCTCGCCTGCCTGGGATTGTAGATACACTTGTCAGTGTCCAGCAACAAATCACAAAGCTTGAAAACCTCAACACTGAATCTGAGCTATCTCATTTTCATCACTTGATAGATGATATCCAAACAAAACTTGAAATTTTACAGCAATCAACACCCACTCAGGCAGATATAGCCCTGCTCCAAAATGCTATGCAAAATGTGGCTGATGCTTCTGAATTAAACAATGTAAAATTGGCACTTGAATTTTTGCAAAATACAGTCTCAAATCTTCCTACATCACAGGAACTTAAAAATATTAAGAGAGCTGTGAATCGCATATTGAAATCAGAAGATATCAAGAATATCCAGGCAGAGATCAAACATCTCACACAGACAGTGGCCACTCTACCAACTAATCAACATATTAATGAACTGCATGCCCTGTTTGAGGATATCAGAAGGCAGGTCCATGATCTTACTGCTCAAAATTCAAAATTGGCAGTTGTTGAAAATTTGCAACAAATTGTAGCTAATATCAAGCAACAGCTAGGGACCATGGAATCCAATCAAGCAAATGCTCTGTCTGTTTTTGCCACCCAGCTTCAAGATATTGTGCAACAATACAAGAGACTTGCTGTGGACATAAAAATCAACCCAGGCCATGATGATGTTGTTAGGACCATCAATGAGCACCTTGAATCTGTAACAAGCAGATTGCTTACAGCAGAAAAGGAAATAACAGGCATAATCGAGAATCCAAAACATACAGTAATTCTTGAATTGTACAGCATCCCCAACAAAGAATATGATTCTCCATTTACACCAGGTGGCAAAATATATATGCTGTCCCCTGCACAATTTTATTACCAGTTTTTTGTTGGGGGCACATTGAGACCAATCAAGATCAAATATTGGCTTCAACCACAGGCACACCACTACCCTACCTTATCAATAACAAATGCTGACAACAAACCAAAAATCACCAGTGTAGAGTTAGAGGATTTTACAGACCCCAATACATTAGAAACAGCCTATACTGAAGATGATGGATCTCTGGAATTTAAAATACAAATAGGGGACAAATTGTATTTAGAAAATCCTGCAGTCTCAGCTGCTGAACACCCCATAGTTGCAATATTCTTGTTTACATATTATGTCTAGTTGTTGATGAATTACACAGACAAGCCAGACATAATTTTAAGAGACTGCCAGTAGTCACAAAGGGCATAGATGATTTATGGCAAAGCGACTTGATTGAGTTGTCAAGTGGACAGTTGAAAAACTTAGACAAAATCAACAAGGGCTACAAGTATCTACTCACTGTAATAGACACATTTTCAAAATTTGCCTGGGCTGTGCCACTCAAATCCAAGACTGGAACATGTGTTACAGAAGCCATCAGGACAATCATCAATCAGAGTGGAAGATCACCGCGCTATTTGCAAACAGATAACGGCAAAGAATTTTATAATTCAGTGTTCCAACAATTTATTAAAAGCCAGTCAATACAACATTACTCGAGTTACAGTGATCTCAAAGCCTCAATTGTAGAGAGATTCAACAGAACCTTAAAAAATCTTATGTATAAACAATTTACACTTCAAGGTAATTATAAATGGATTAATATTCTTCCAGAACTTCTACAAAAATATAACAATTCTGTCCATTCCACAATCAACATGAAACCCTCTGAAGTAACTCCATCTGATGAGCAAAAATTGATCAGGACTGTTTATTATCCTAGATACCAGCCAACAACAAGAAAGGCCAAATACAAGGTGGGTGATCAAGTAAGAATCAGCAAATATAAGCACTTATTCAAGAGAGGCTTTACAAGAAACTGGAGCACCGAATTATTTACAGTGGTTCAGGTTAAACCTGGGACCCTTAACACATATATAATAAAAGATCACCGAGGAGAAATTCTCAAAGGCCGGTTCTATGAACAAGAGCTCAGCAAAACTAAACAGCCTGACACATATCTCATAGAAAAAATCATCCGCAGAAAAGGCAACAAGTTATTTGTCAAATGGCTGGGTCATCCGGAAAACAGCTGGATCGATGCAAACAAAGTGATAATATGAGCACCTGGGATGTTATAAAAAGGCTGCCAGAACCTGAACAACAGAATAAAAGAAATGGCAACTTGCTGCCTGATAATATTAGGTGTCTTATTGTTGGGCCATCTGCTTGTGGTAAAACTACACTAATGGTTGATAATTTTTTATTGGCACCCAACTGGTTAGACTGGAAAAACAGGCACTTGTATGTCTTCTCTAAGAGCTTGGAACAATTAAAATATCAGCAGCTGATGAAGCTATATGATGGACTGGATATTGCCACTTTTGAACCAGATGTTAAGCCACTCCACGAATGTCTCGATAATTCTGTTGTTGTGTTTGATGACATTATATTGGATAATCAAAACAAGGTTAGAAATTTCTTTACACAGGGGCGACACAAAAACATTGATTGCTTCTACCTGGCACAGACTTTTTCTAAAATTCCGAAGCAGCTGATCCGAGACAACAGCAATTTTATATGTGTGTTTCATCAGGATCATACCAACCTCAAACACATACATGATTAATATGTAGGTGGGGACTTGAGCTACAATGACTTCTCCAAGTTTTGCAGCAGGTGCTGGAACCAGGACAGTTATGGGTTTGTCACAATTGATATGACAAGAAAACCCAATAGTGGCAAATACAGAAATAAAATCAACAATTTTCTAGACATTGAAACATATATAAATAAACATGAAAAGGCCAATCATTGATGATCTTAAATTAAGAGATTATCTTGTAAAAAGATTTAAGGGATGGAAATCACAGAACCGTGGAATTTATGAAAAACACAAACAAACAGAACAGCCTGTAATTGATGCTATTAATAATTTAGGTAAGAATATCAAAACTGTTACAGAGCAAAATCAAAATTTGATCACAGAGCTCGTACCTGTAGCTGCAAGGAACATATTAGATTATCCATTCACCCCACTTTCCAGTATTCATACACCTAGTCCTGTTGCTCCTAGAAGAATTGAGGCTAGTCAGGATCCTATTGAATTGGGTCTTCTTGCTCAAAAATATTTAACCACACCTAAAGACAACAAAGATGAGGTCTTTGGCTTATATGCCGACACAGAGCTTGATGGTAGCATCATACATAGAATTGGCAATTTCAGAGTAACATTTATGGGAGATGATATAATTGTTTATTCAGAATCTCGACTCGGAGAAAAAGGTGCTTTTGTTAAGTACACCGGAACACCTGGATTATGGGAACTGATGACTAGGAAAAGGCCTGGCAGCTATACAGATCAAGATTATGAGGATTACAAAGAAATATTAATAAAATCAGATGCTCTATACCAGAACAATGATCCCACACAAAAAAGAGTCAAGTCTAGCAGTGGAGCAAAATACAATAATTTAATCAAGCCCATATGGTCACAGATCAAGACTGGCAGTGGAATCAAACAATACAACACCCTGCCTAAAGAATTTGTCTGGGTTGATGATGTCAGGAAACTTGTAGATAGGTTATTGGTGATAGCTGGGGAGGAAAATGCTGGGAACCACAATTTTTACAATGAAAAGGTCGGAATTATGGACATGATAAGCACCAAATTGTCTAATTTTATAGTGAATGACACTAAGGGGATTGGATATCTCATAAAAATTATTAATACTCTACCACCTAAATTTTGGAATGTTTCTGAGGGTCGGGGCCTTGTTAATGACATTATAAACAAGCTGCCATTTGAACTACATATTCCAGGCTATCAGTATTGTGGTCCAGGCACAAAATTGGATCATAGATTAAACAGAGGTGATCCTGGTGTTAATCCCCTAGATGCTGCTTGTAGAGACCATGACATAGCATACAACACACATTCTGATCTTGACAAGAGACATGTTGCAGACAAGAAATTAGAAGAGGCAGCATTTGGTAGATTTGTAAGCAAAGATGCTTCTTTGAGTGAGAGAATATCAGCATTGGGGACCACCATAGCTATGAGCACCAAACAAAAACTGGGGTGGGGGTTGTGAATATGTATATAATAAACCTACAATGAAGGCCAAGGGTGTTATGTATCAAATACCTTATGCAGGTCTCAAATCTCTTAAAACTATTGATAGCCTTTTAACCAAAAAGCAGCGGAAGAAAAAAAGCTCTTGTCTTGCAAAGGGGCATGGTATGAAATTGTTGCTTAGTACCCCCCAATTAAAAAAATTACAGCAATCAAGAAAAAAATCACTTGTGGGGGGATTTATATTTACCATCCCTGCCATCTTAGCTGCTCTCGGGGCTGTGGGGAGCTTGGCTGGGGGATCAGCTGCCATAGCAAAAACAGTAATAGATGCCAAGAAAAATAAGGCAGAATTAGATGAGCAGAAGCGCCATAACCTGGCCATGGAGAAAAAAGGTAAAGGTGTTAAGAGAGCCATGAATAAGTTTAAAAAAAACAAGAGCCGCTTACAAACCAAGATATTGAAGCTTTAATCAAGCCGCTGGGCATCAAAAATTTTAGAGGTGTGTACATGTCTGATTCTTTACCAGAACAACCACTCAACAAAGAGTGTGGCATTGTTAATTTGGATGAGTACAAAAATCAGGGCACTCACTGGATTTGTTATCTTAAATATTTAAAAAATGAGGCATTTGTGTTTGATTCATTTGGAGGTGTTCCACCTGAAAATTTAATAAAATATCTAAATTCAGCTAATCTTTATTACAATAATGCCCGTGTTCAAAACTTCAAAGATGTTAATTGTGGACATTTGTGCTTATCTGTTCTCAGATACATGTCTCAAATAAATAAACCATCAATTGAAAATTTTCAAAAGGCCTTGTGGTATTTAAAACATCATGGGGGTATTCCATCTCACCAGCCAAAATTCAATATTGAAACTCAAATTACATGATGACATAGTGTATCCCAAAACAATAGCTCTCAGAGCATTTTATGGCATGTACTTGATCCCTAATATTACACACCACAACAACAAAATTGCAGTAGGGGATCAAAAAATTGTCATCACTCCAGGGCAGTATAATCTGTCCACTCTAAATGCTCAATTACCCAGAGGTGTAGTGTTAAGTCAAAATTCTGTCACTCACAGAGTAGAGATTGTATCTGCTACAGAAACAGTGGATCTGGGTACTATAGGAGAGCTGTTAGGTTTTGAGAACAACACAAAACTTGAACCAGCCATCAAACACACTGCTATGAATATACCCAAATTCTTGGCCATAGAGACTCTAAATATTCACTGTAATGTGGCCGAGGGTATGATCACCAAATCAAATGGCATAGGCACTCACAAACAAACTGGCATTATTGCAACATTCAAACCTAATTCTGAATTTATGGAGCCCATCATCTACAATCCATCCCCAACATTATATTTTCCTGTGTGTCATAACAGAATAGATTATATTGAATTGATGGTCACTAATGAAAAAGAAGAATTAGTTGATTTTGCTGGAGCCACAACAACTGCAATCATAGAGATTAACATTTAAATAAAAATACATACAATGGAAAATATTGAGAGTTATGAGCTACAATCATTCCCTCCAAACAGGAGGACATTTGCAAATTTAAATCAACCCAACACAGAGATAGAGGTTGATCTTGATGTAGGGGATGGCTTTATACACCCCCACAGAGCAGATCTATACATCAAATTTGATGTTGTAAAGCTCGATGGTACAGATTACCCGGCAAATTCAAATATAAGATTGGTAGACAATTTTGTGCCGCATCTATTCTCTGAAATTGAGATCAGAAAACATGGCGTTGTTATAAACAGAGTGGATTATCCCGGCATTACCTCCACAGCTTTGGCCACACTAAAATTATCCAAAACCGAGGCTTCATACTACAAAATCGGTGGATTTGAGGCTGGTGATAAGATATTATCTAAGAACCACACAGTGCTGTTCCCTATGCGCCTGTTGCCAGGATTCTTCTCGGATTACAAAGAAATTATGTGGAAGGGTGGGTTAAGAATCACATTTAGAAGAGCTGCAAATGATAACAATGCTTTGATGAGGTACAGTACATTAAACTCTACAGGGGAAGCTTTGCCTAATACCCTACCTGATGAGGGCAAATGCATTATTCAGACTATGGAGCTAAGAATCCCGGTTGTTGAATATGAGGCCAGTTATGCTCTTAAATACAAAGCTGATATCCTAAAAAATCCACAGGTTCCTCTGCAATTTTACACATATCAATCTGTACAGAAGCCCGCATCTGGCACATATTATGAGTTTGATGCTACAAATTCATTCTCCAGCATACAATACGACATGCCTGATTTTGTAGTGGTACTGTTTCAGACTGGGAGACACAATAATCAGGAAAAAAATTCAAGTAAATTTGATAACTGCAACATCAAGAACATATATCTTAAAAATGGCAGAAATGAGGTTTTTCCTAGAGAAAATTACAATTTAGACATGTCCAAGGATGATTTCCTCAAATTATATGAGGCTTTTTCGGCTTTCAAACGTGTCACTACAGGCAGTACTGACATGTATTACACACCAGATGAATTCAAGGTACGGAGACCCATGTTTGTAATCAACACTTCAAAAAGAAAACAAGTTGTGGTGAATGACAGGACAAACATTAAAATTATCTGTGAATTCCATGAGGCATTACCTGATAACACCATATGTAGTGTCATTCTCATAGGGGAAAAATCATGTTTATGATGTAAGAAATGAGAGAGTCACGGAGCAATTCTAGAAGAATTATATTATCTTAATACTAGATATGCAAATTGAGCCTGGTGTCCAATTGAACTTAAACCGGAAGTGGACCGGAAGTGGACCGGAAGTAGACCGGAAGTGGACCGGAAGTAGACCGGAAGTGGACCGGAAGTAGACCGGAAGTGGACCGGAAGTAGACAGGAAGTGGACCGGAAGTGGACCGGAAGTAGACCGGAAGTAAATATGTGTGGGTGGGTGTAGGTGTGTTAATACGTTTGGCGTAGTTTCAGGTGTGGTCAAAAAAAATATGAGGAGGGGCATATTTTTAACAAATTTATGGACAACAATCTCACAGAAGTGCCTTTTGTAAGTATAAACAAATCAATCTGAGGGGGTCATACTTTCTGAGGAAATTCCCGAGGGTATTTTCACAAAAATCTTGGATTAGGAAGAGCTCCACACTTGAGCAAAAAGCTCATATGCTCATGTTGAGCTTGTTTTAAGTATAGCAAATCTGCTTGAGGGGGGGTTCATACTTTCTGGCGCTGTCCCTATCATAAATACCACTACTCACCAGATAAGTATTTTTGTAACTTGCGTTAGGTGTAGTGATAACATTTTAACAGCAAAGGCATGACATACGATAGTCTGCACAAGTAAAACCGGTTATAGAACTGCAGTAAGCAATTTGAAAGCAGAGCAAAGTCATAAAAGGGTACTTATATGAGGGTTTGTCTTATGAAGTATTGTGTAGGCTGTCATTTTCCATCACAACATGCAAGATTGCATGGAAACTCGTTGACTACACTGTTGTTCAGCCTGCCCTAGGGAGAGGCAATTGGGGCACTTGCACGGCCCCCGCCACATGAAATAATTGTTTGGACACGTTTTTTTATGAGTTTATAGGACGCTGGTGCTTTCAATTAATCAACTAATCTGATTTTCAGGACTTCATTGTCTGTCTAGAATTATCATAATCACATTCTAAAAAAGTATAACATAAAAATCATGCTCAAATATTTCAATTAAAAATAGTTCATACGCACTATGCGTTTAGTTACAAGTAGACCTCCGTGGCGTAGTTGTTAGCACTGCGCGCTACGACGCTAGGGGTTCCAGGGTTGAATCATACACAATTCTATTAGTTTTAGCTAATCGCGACGATGAGGATAGGTGATGATATGATGAAATTTATGATGGGACATTCACAAAAAACACTCATGCCGGGATTCGAACCAGGGATCCCTGGCATGGCAGCAACTTCTCCGCCACGGAGGGTGGCAATATGCAACATAGGTTTAAATTCTAAAGATACAGAATAATTGGTACAGGGGCATTCTAGCGTTCCGTGTGTTACACACAACATTTAAGGTTCCAGACATGAGATTCTATTGAAATATTCATAATGAACTGATTTCATAGAATTATGAAGTACCTAAGCTTCGGATAGTTATGCACTAAAAAACCTTTAAATATGCATGCAAATATGCTCTTAAAATTCTCGAAATATGCTCTTTAAATGATCAAAATATGGATTTAATTTTTTTTTAAATTTACACCAAACTCAGAAAATTTAGCCATAGCTTCTAACTATTTATTAATTCCACTGTTTACATAAGTAAAAAAATTGGTTTGGCTTACCTTATTGGCAATTGACCATATTTTACATATGGTTTTTGTATATGTATCTTTATCATAAGTCCACTAACTATTTCCGACTTCACTGAACGTCCCGATTAGCAGAAGATGGAATTTCCCCAGCTGTCTCTCATGCTACTCAGCATGAAAGGTTACCATTGCACTTAATAACTACGTATTGTTTCAGATGCTCAAAAGTAAACTTATGCCTGCTATCCACGAGAATACTTTTATACTCTGAAAACACTGTCTCCACATCACAAGAAACAATAGGCGCATGTTGTAATTTCAACAAATCGGAAACGTGCCGTTCACTTACAATACCGTCCACATTTTGTTTCCCTTCATGAATAGAGCAAATGTCCTTTAGGAGCTTGTAGCCAGAATTCTTCGCGAACACATACTGAATCATGTTTCTGAATTGCTCCAAAGGAAAGGAAACTACAATTTTTCAGACAGAAACAGCAGAATATGCATTTGTAAGAAAAAATCGGTAAAATATGCAATATATCGTGAAGACACTGAAAATATGAATTTGCATATGCTATATGCAAAATGCATAATTATCTGAAGCCTACTGATAACTAGGACCCAGATTCTCAGGTTTTAACCTATTTTATTCCTTACTTAGTAACGTCACTATTCTAACATATATTTTCGTTTTAGCCATTTCTTAATGAAATACATGAATCCTATAGGTCCTAAAAACGGCTAAAAGGAGTGAAGATCCTAAAAAAGGCTAAATTGAACTTTTCAGCTAAATAAATGTAAAAAAATTAAAAAAACAAATGCTGAAACCTTGTTTTGTTTAATCAGAGTGAACACATTGTTAACTGTAAGGCAATATGAAAACGTATTTTCTCTCCCACCTCTCTCTCTCTCTCTCTCTCTCTCTCTCTCTCACACACACACAAGGGGGAATGGAAATGAGAGAAGAGAAAGGGCATGAGAAAAGCAATGTTGGCATTACAAAAGAAATAGCTTAACAATGACACGTTTTAAATTTGTATTATTTTCTGTATTTTCTAAAAACTGAATTTTTTTTATGCTTTAAGTTTAGTAAACATGTAATATGTGAAGGTAAATGTGTTTGCAGTATTGATGCTCATGTAAATGCAAAGATTTGTGATTGATTTCAATAATATAAAATCCTTAAAAGGGGCCAAATCATATCTTTATAAAGCCTAAAATGATGTCTATAAAATCCTAAAAGTCCGGGCCCTACTGATAACAATTGAAAAAAAAAAATCTTAGGTATGGCATAGGCTGAATGCACGAGTTAACAAAATTGCGTTACGTGCGACGCTTTAAAAATGTAGCAAATTTTGACATCATTCGTCTGTGAAGCATCTAGGCTGCAGATGGTAGTAACTTTTATTGGTGAAGTGTGCAAATTATATGCATTCACACACATCTAATCCTCAATGCATTAATTAATTAATGATATTGTTTACATGAAGTAGGACCACTTGTCGTGGAATATCCCTATAGAGCTTGTGTAACAGGTAAAAACCAAGAAACAAATTAATGTTTCCTTGTGCGGTATTGTCCCCTTTCAGCGCATGCGTAGCGGGTGTTATTTCCACGTGAGCGACAGGGAGTAAAAGTTTGTAATCCGGTTTCTTGTTTCGCCAGAGATAGTCTATTCAGTCTTGTATCATCTGCCAGACATGCAAAACGGAAAAGTCGCCGGGGACAAGCTAAACGTGTCAGTAGTCGGCGGAGGGTTGGTAAGTTATATATTTTACATATCTTGAAGCGAGATAATAAATGCTTAAGAGCAGAAGAGCACCCGAAGAGGGGACATTTGGGGCCAGAACCCCTTTTTTCTTGCACTTCAATTTTCTCAAGAGAATAAGATAATAAATTTGTCTCTGAATTTCAGAGTATTAATTTGCAGAGGACGAATTTTATTTGTACCTTCACATGATACTAAAATAAATATTGTTTTGTATTATCTATGAGAAACGTGGTATACAAGTTCGAAAAATGCTATATTTATTTTCAATAGATTTTAGCACATATATTTTTTCTTGTATGTACGTATTTCTTGCATTGTAGCATTACTTCTCTCATAGTTTACGGTTTTTACAAGCACAAAAAAACAATTTTTGGTGTAACATTTCGAACACACGTTTCCTTCATCAGACATTTATTCTTAGTTTGATTAATATTAGAGTTATAACAGTGGAATTAATTTAACAAATAAAATGCTTGTTTGACAGTCAAGTTGTCATCTTTGAACAATGTATCATCATTGACAAGCTTCATTGTATAACTGCTTCTTTTTATTTCTGTTAAATTTACTATATTGTTACAACTATAACGTTAATCAAACTAAGAATAAATGTCTGATGAAGGAAGCGTGTGTCCGAAATGTTACATCAAAAATTGTTTTTGTGTTTGTAAAAACCGTAAACTACTAAAGAAATAACCATATTTTACATATTTTAGTTATTTTTACATACAATTTCCATATTTTCAAACATTTTCCGACATATATCCATACTACAGATTTCTGGCTTTAGGGACAACAGGAGGAGATTCACGTTCCAGCACTTAAAAAAAAAAAAGTTATAGTAACAAAAATTAAGCACATTTTGTATTTGAATTTTGCATTAATGCCATGTAGACGTAATGCATTTTATTTAGCAACGTGCGCTGATTGGTTAATGAAAATTGGCAGCTTTTTCACGATTGTAAGTCCATATTACATTGCAAATTTTGATTAAAGTAAGTAAATATATATTCACGTATCCAACACTTTCAGTGCATTCTAAATATCTCTAAGGTGACTAAGTTTCTCCTTTAAAAAAAAGTGTTGAAAGCGATCCTCAGCATTTTCCAGTCTCGGTCTAATGACGTTCCTGATTTGTCTTTCGAAGCAGAACATTTTTTTTTGGTTCGTGGACTCCTGGGCAAGGAGTGGTTGTAACATGACGCCTGTGAACTCTCAGACTTGGATTTCCTGCTGGGAACGAAATTAAAGAAGCCCCACAAAGAACTTGGAAGCACTTGGCAAGCTTCTTAAGATTCAAGCTTCTTTCGTGAACGTGAAAGAAGACATGATTATATAGGGCGATGATTGTGGTGTATGTTTTTGAGCCTTGATTTATGGAAAACTCTCCATTTTGATAATTAAGTTGCAATTCAACATAAACGCTGCTGTTTCCATTCTTAGGACTAAAAAGAAAAAATATACCTATGACCCCATCATTCTTCTATTTTCCCAATAATTTTATATTATTTCACATTGCTTCACAATTAAAATTTCCACTTGTTCGTTGTCCTTCTCCATATTTCTTCAATTCCCCTTTCATTTCAGTCTTCCCTGCCAGCCATTCTTCTTTTCTTCGCCTATTGCACTTCCTCCCATCTTCATTTCACACGTCTTCCTTGGTATCATCGCTCCCATTCGTCGCTTATATCTCTTTCCTTCCATCTTCATTTCTAACGTCTTCTTTGTAGCATGCCTTCCATTATTCGTCTGTACATATATCTTTCCTTTCATCTTCATTACATACGTCAATGCATATCAGTCATTCTTCTTCTACGTATATCTTTTTTAATGTGATTTTCATTTCAAATATCTGCCTTGGTACTTTCTCCTCCATTAACTTTCCTCCCATCATCATTTCATACGACTTCTTTCGTAGCATATCTTCCATTCTTCGTCTGTATCTCTTTCATCTTCATTTCAAACGCCTTTCTTGGCAGCCTCTAGCCTCTCAGCCATTCATCGTGTATATATATATATATATATATATATATATATATATATATTTCCTTGCATCTTCATTTCACAACCCTTCCTTGGTAGTCTCTCTTACATTCTTCGCTTATATCTCTTTCCCTTCATCTTCATTTCATACATTCTTCGTCTGTATCTATTTCATCTTCATTTCACTCCTCGGATTCTAAGTTACTCTTTATCTTCATTGCTTCTATAGTTGTAAACACAAAATTCTGTTCGCGTTTGTGCAGAAATTTTCAGGAATTTTACTCATAAATAAACGCATTCTTGTATTTCCAGGTAGGTTCCTTGAACGCTTGTTTCTTAGCGAAACGTGGCCACGATGTTCAACTTTACGAATACAGAGAGGGTAAGTGAGCATTTAAGATTTTAACTTAAGTTAAGGTATTTTCCAGTTTATTTAAGATGAAAAACGTGTTTAAAATTAAGGATGAATAATATTAGAGCCGTGTCTGCAACTGGGTAATTATTACACGTCATTTCATACGTCAAAAGCCCAATATTATGAATAAAATAATGGCCACTGCTTGAGTATTAAAATAACGTAGAAACTTTTCATATTCTTCTATTTTTCAGGGCCAATATAGACATTAATTCTTTATGAAGAAATAAAATGATATCACACACAATAGATAATATATATATATATATATATATATATATACAGAGTGTCCGAAAAGTCACGCAACCCGGTGTTTACGACCGTATAACGGAATAGCGAAACGGAATGAGAAGAAACGCTTTCTGCCAAGAGAATGCCCTGTATATTGGGAAAATTTAGAGAGACAAACATATGTAAGAACATGCACGTTTTAATAACAAATAAGCAAAGTGTTGCCAAAGGCGGAAAAAAAATATTTGCAAATCGTGTATATTGATGCACGGAACTCACTGAGGTAAATTATTGCAACATTTCACAATACCAACGAACAATTTGGATGGCCATCTAATGAATTTGACAGAAAAAGAACTTTGACGAAGTTTCAAAAACATTGCACAAGGGAATAAATGGGCTGTTCCAAAAATCGATGTTTTCACAATATTACGAGGGACACTGGCAACACTGTTGATGTCACGTGTCACTAACAGACGTGTTTCACCTCAGGCCAAACATCACGTTCGTCTTCTTCCAGGAGAGCAACGAATTGCATTATGAGATCCCCGTACACAGCAGAATCCACTGTTGTCTCAAAGAATAACGGTCCCACAATACGACGTCGCGATATTCCACACCATACACCGATTTTCGGAGAGTGCAAGGGTAGTTCATGCAACTGATATGGGTTTTCTGTCGACCAATGCCTGGAATTTTGGCTGTTGACATACCTATCCAATTGAAACCACATTCCAGGGTTGCAAGGTGTATGTAATTTATTGCATATGTTCGAGAATAACCAACTTTCTCCTTTGCCGTTAAAAGTGCCTTAGTGTGATAGCCTGAGGTGAAACACGTCTGTTAGTGACACGTGACACCAACAGTGTTGCCAGTGTCCCTCGTAATATTGTGAAAACATCGATTTTTGGAATAGCCCATTTATTCCCTTGTGCAATTTTTTGAAACTTCGTCAAAGTTCTTTTTCTGTCAAATTCATTAGATGGCCATCCAAATTGTTCGTTGGTATTGTGAAATGTTGCAATAATTTACCTGAGTGAGTTCTGTGCATCAATATACACGATTTGCAAATATTTTTTTTCCGCCTTTGGCAACACTTTGCTTATTTGTTATTAAAACGTGCATGTTCTTACATATGTTTGTTTCTCTAAATTTTCCCAATATACAGGACATTCTCTTGGCAGAAAGCGTTTCTTCTCATTCCGTTTCGCTATTCCGTTATACGGTCGTAAACACCGGGTTGCGTGACTTTTCGGACACTCTGTATATATATATATATATATATATATATATATATATATATATATATATATATATATATACACACACACAGGGTGATTGGTAATTCGACCTATCCTGGAAAGGGGTAATACTAGAGCACATTTGCAACAAATTTTACCCTATGTACAGCGGGTTGGAAGTCAATGGGTTTCTAGTTATTGAAGTTTGTAGATTTTCGTGACATATTCCGACTTGCGACCAAAAAACTACTTATTGTGAAAATACTACTACACCATGTGCACATAATCGACACGTTGCTAACAGCTGACGAATGAGTGACTAATGGGAAAAAATTCATGCCCAAAATTCCCATACCCACAGAAAGAAACAGTCATTGGAGCACACGTCATGAAGAAATTTGGAAATTATCGTTTAAATCGAAGAGGATTACTCAAAAAAAATGGTAACACACTTAGCGTAAAAATTACGGAAAAAACTTCCTCGTTTCATAAGCTCTTCAAAAAGATAGAAATGTTGTCAACTGGCACACGGGTTGGGGGGAAAATCTGAATAAAAAGCGGAGAAGGCGCGTTGTAGACCTCTTTGTAAAGTGAAAAGAAGTTGTCGGTTGTGAGAAATAAAGGAACGAAAATGAGTGAAATAATAATGTTATTTACCATTCTCATGATTCCAGGTTGTCAGAATTAACTGTTAGGGAAACTACAAATCCTGTTAAAATTGCCTCCCCCGGTTACGTATGCAAGCACGCAGCCTGCGGCGTACTTCAGACACAGTCACTCGCGTTGATACTCTGTCTCTTATGTATTGGGCGGCTGTCTCAATTCTCTCTCTCAACTCTTCTTGGGAATCCACTGGTGTACTGTAGACTAACTCTTTCATGTGACCAAATGTCACATGGCGTCAAATCCGGACTCCTCGCCGGCCAGGGGCTCGGGCCGCCTCGACCAATCCATCGCATGGGATAACTTTCGTCCAGCCACTGTCGCACACCCCGGAAATAGTGGGCTGGGCAGCCATCATGTTGGTAAATCATACCCCTTTTTGTGGCGAGCGGCACATCCTCCAGCAGCGTCGTCAATTATTCCCTTAGTTTTCGTAGGTAATGCCGTTTAGGTTTTGTGGCAAATAGAATGGCCTGATCTCATGATTGTGGATGATTCCCATTTAGCGAGAATTTTCTCTGGTGAGCCTTTTATTTAGATTTTCTGGTGTTATGACCCTTAGGGGACCAAAAATGCGCATTATGAAAATTCGTAATACCATCGCGATCGAATTTGGATTCGTCCGTCCACAGAATTCTTGTCAGATAATGGGGGGTCTACGACGCGCCTTCTCCGCTTTCAGATTTTTCCCCCAACCCATGTGCCAGTTGACAACATTTGTATCGTTTTGGAGAGCTTATGAAACGAGGAAGTTTTTTCCGTAATTTTTACGCTAAGTGTGTTACCATTTTTTTTGAGTAATCCTCTTCGATTTAAACGATAATTTCCAAATTTCTTCATGACGTGTGCTCCAATGACTGTTTCTTTCTGTGGGTATGGGAATTTTGGGCATGAATTTTTTCCCATTAGTCACTCATTCGTCAGCTGTTAGCAACGTGTCGATTATGTGCACATGGTGTAGTAGTATTTTCACAATAAGTAGTTTTTTGGTCGCAAGTCGGAATATGTCACGAAAATCTACAAACTTCAATAACTAGAAACCCATTGACTTCCAACCCGCTGTACATAGGGTAAAATTTGTTGCAAATGTGCTCTAGTATTACCCCATTCCAGGATAGGTCGAATTACCAATCACCCTGTGTGTCTATATATATATATACAGAGTGTCCGAAAAGTCACGCAACCCGGTGTTTACGACCGTATAACGGAATAGCGAAACGGAATGAGAAGAAACGCTTTCTGCCAAGAGAATGTCCTGTATATTGGGAAAATTTAGAGAAACAAACATATGTAAGAACATGCACGTTTTAATAACAAATAAGCAAAGTGTTGCCAAAGGCGGAAAAAAAATATTTGCAAATCGTGTATATTGATGCACGGAACTCACTGAGGTAAATTATTGCAACATTTCACAATACCAACGAACAATTTGGATGGCCATCTAATGAATTTGACAGAAAAAGAACTTTGACGAAGTTTCAAAAACATTGCACAAGGGAATAAATGGGCTGTTCCAAAAATCGATGTTTTCACAATATTTCGAGGGACACTGGCAACACTGTTGGTGTCACGTGTCACTAACAGACGTGTTTCACCTCAGGCTATCACACTAAGGCACTTTTAACGACAAAGGAGAAAGTTGGTTATTTTCGAACATATGCAATAAATTACATACACCTTGCAACCCTGAAATGTGGGTATCACTACAAATTAAAGCAAATGTTCGAAGTGTCCACCATTTTCTTGGATACATAAGTTGGTTCGCTTGATCATGTTCTCAGATACCTTCCTGAGGGTTGCAGCACCGATATTATTAATTTCCTGTGTAATGTTTCGTTTCAGCTCCAATGTTCTGGGTCCCGTTTGGTATACTTTCCCCTTTCAGTAACCCCACAGAAAAAAAAAATCGGGCGAGCGAATGGGGCATAAATCCTTGGATATTAGACGATCACCAAAAATTCTCTCAGCATACGAAGAGATTCATCAGATGTATGGCAAATTGCTCCATCTTGTTGTAGCCAAACATCACGTTCGTCTTCTTCCAGGAGAGCAACGAATTGCATTATGAGATCCCCGTACACAGCAGAATCCACTGTTGTCTCAAAGAATAACGGTCCCACAATACGACGTCGCGATATTCCACACCATACACCGATTTTCGGAGAGTGCAAGGGTAGTTCATGCAACTGATATGGGTTTTCTGTCGACCAATGCCTGGAATTTTGGCTGTTGACATACCTATCCAATTGAAACCACATTCCAGGGTTGCAAGGTGTATGTAATTTATTGCATATGTTCGAGAATAACCAACTTTCTCCTTTGCCGTTAAAAGTGCCTTAGTGTGATAGCCTGAGGTGAAACACGTCTGTTAGTGACACGTGACACCAACAGTGTTGCCAGTGTCCCTCGTAATATTGTGAAAACATCGATTTTTGGAATAGCCCATTTATTCCCTTGTGCAATTTTTTGAAACTTCGTCAAAGTTCTTTTTCTGTCAAATTCATTAGATGGCCATCCAAATTGTTCGTTGGTATTGTGAAATGTTGCAATAATTTACCTGAGTGAGTTCTGTGCATCAATATACACGATTTGCAAATATTTTTTTTCCGCCTTTGGCAACACTTTGCTTATTTGTTATTAAAACGTGCATGTTCTTACATATGTTTGTTTCTCTAAATTTTCCCAATATACAGGACATTCTCTTGGCAGAAAGCGTTTCTTCTCATTCCGTTTCGCTATTCCGTTATACGGTCGTAAACACCGGGTTGCGTGACTTTTCGGACACTCTGTATATATATATATATATATATATATATATATATATATATATATATATACACACACACAGGGTGATTGGTAATTCGACCTATCCTGGAAAGGGGTAATACTAGAGCACATTTGCAACAAATTTTACCCTATGTACAGCGGGTTGGAAGTCAATGGGTTTCTAGTTATTGAAGTTTGTAGATTTTCGTGACATATTCCGACTTGCGACCAAAAAACTACTTATTGTGAAAATACTACTACACCATGTGCACATAATCGACACGTTGCTAACAGCTGACGAATGAGTGACTAATGGGAAAAAATTCATGCCCAAAATTCCCATACCCACAGAAAGAAACAGTCATTGGAGCACACGTCATGAAGAAATTTGGAAATTATCGTTTAAATCGAAGAGGATTACTCAAAAAAAATGGTAACACACTTAGCGTAAAAATTACGGAAAAAACTTCCTCGTTTCATAAGCTCTTCAAAAAGATAGAAATGTTGTCAACTGGCACACGGGTTGGGGGGAAAATCTGAATAAAAAGCGGAGAAGGCGCGTTGTAGACCTCTTTGTAAAGTGAAAAGAAGTTGTCGGTTGTGAGAAATAAAGGAACGAAAATGAGTGAAATAATAATGTTATTTACCATTCTCATGATTCCAGGTTGTCAGAATTAACTGTTAGGGAAACTACAAATCCTGTTAAAATTGCCTCCCCCGGTTACGTATGCAAGCACGCAGCCTGCGGCGTACTTCAGACACAGTCACTCGCGTTGATACTCTGTCTCTTATGTATTGGGCGGCTGTCTCAATTCTCTCTCTCAACTCTTCTTGGGAATCCACTGGTGTACTGTAGACTAACTCTTTCATGTGACCAAATGTCACATGGCGTCAAATCCGGACTCCTCGCCGGCCAGGGGCTCGGGCCGCCTCGACCAATCCATCGCATGGGATAACTTTCGTCCAGCCACTGTCGCACACCCCGGAAATAGTGGGCTGGGCAGCCATCATGTTGGTAAATCATACCCCTTTTTGTGGCGAGCGGCACATCCTCCAGCAGCGTCGTCAATTATTCCCTTAGTTTTCGTAGGTAATGCCGTTTAGGTTTTGTGGCAAATAGAATGGCCTGATCTCATGATTGTGGATGATTCCCATTTAGCGAGAATTTTCTCTGGTGAGCCTTTTATTTAGATTTTCTGGTGTTATGACCCTTAGGGGACCAAAAATGCGCATTATGAAAATTCGTAATACCATCGCGATCGAATTTGGATTCGTCCGTCCACAGAATTCTTGTCAGATAATGGGGGGTCTACGACGCGCCTTCTCCGCTTTCAGATTTTTCCCCCAACCCATGTGCCAGTTGACAACATTTGTATCGTTTTGGAGAGCTTATGAAACGAGGAAGTTTTTTCCGTAATTTTTACGCTAAGTGTGTTACCATTTTTTTTGAGTAATCCTCTTCGATTTAAACGATAATTTCCAAATTTCTTCATGACGTGTGCTCCAATGACTGTTTCTTTCTGTGGGTATGGGAATTTTGGGCATGAATTTTTTCCCATTAGTCACTCATTCGTCAGCTGTTAGCAACGTGTCGATTATGTGCACATGGTGTAGTAGTATTTTCACAATAAGTAGTTTTTTGGTCGCAAGTCGGAATATGTCACGAAAATCTACAAACTTCAATAACTAGAAACCCATTGACTTCCAACCCGCTGTACATAGGGTAAAATTTGTTGCAAATGTGCTCTAGTATTACCCCATTCCAGGATAGGTCGAATTACCAATCACCCTGTGTGTCTATATATATATATACAGAGTGTCCGAAAAGTCACGCAACCCGGTGTTTACGACCGTATAACGGAATAGCGAAACGGAATGAGAAGAAACGCTTTCTGCCAAGAGAATGTCCTGTATATTGGGAAAATTTAGAGAAACAAACATATGTAAGAACATGCACGTTTTAATAACAAATAAGCAAAGTGTTGCCAAAGGCGGAAAAAAAATATTTGCAAATCGTGTATATTGATGCACGGAACTCACTGAGGTAAATTATTGCAACATTTCACAATACCAACGAACAATTTGGATGGCCATCTAATGAATTTGACAGAAAAAGAACTTTGACGAAGTTTCAAAAACATTGCACAAGGGAATAAATGGGCTGTTCCAAAAATCGATGTTTTCACAATATTACGAGGGACACTGGCAACACTGTTGGTGTCACGTGTCACTAACAGACGTGTTTCACCTCAGGCTATCACACTAAGGCACTTTTAACGACAAAGGAGAAAGTTGGTTATTTTCGAACATATGCAATAAATTACATACACCTTGCAACCCTGAAATGTGGGTATCACTACAAATTAAAGCAAATGTTCGAAGTGTCCACCATTTTCTTGGATACATAAATCATGTTCTCAGATACCTTCCTGAGGGTTGCAGCACCGATATTATTAATTTCCTGTGTAATGTTTCGTTTCAGCTCCAATGTTCTGGGTCCCGTTTGGTATACTTTCCCCTTTCAGTAACCCCACAGAAAAAAAAAATCGGGCGAGCGAATGGGGCATAAATCCTTGGATATTAGACGATCACCAAAAATTCTCTCAGCATACGAAGAGATTCATCAGATGTATGGCAAATTGCTCCATCTTGTTGTAGCCAAACATCACGTTCGTCTTCTTCCAGGAGAGCAACGAATTGCATTATGAGATCCCCGTACACAGCAGAATCCACTGTTGTCTCAAAGAATAACGGTCCCACAATACGACGTCGCGATATTCCACACCATACACCGATTTTCGGAGAGTGCAAGGGTAGTTCATGCAACTGATATGGGTTTTCTGTCGACCAATGCCTGGAATTTTGGCTGTTGACATACCTATCCAATTGAAACCACATTCCAGGGTTGCAAGGTGTATGTAATTTATTGCATATGTTCGAGAATAACCAACTTTCTCCTTTGCCGTTAAAAGTGCCTTAGTGTGATAGCCTGAGGTGAAACACGTCTGTTAGTGACACGTGACACCAACAGTGTTGCCAGTGTCCCTCGTAATATTGTGAAAACATCGATTTTTGGAATAGCCCATTTATTCCCTTGTGCAATTTTTGAAACTTCGTCAAAGTTCTTTTTCTGTCAAATTCATTAGATGGCCATCCAAATTGTTCGTTGGTATTGTGAAATGTTGCAATAATTTACCTGAGTGAGTTCTGTGCATCAATATACACGATTTGCAAATATTTTTTTTCCGCCTTTGGCAACACTTTGCTTATTTGTTATTAAAACGTGCATGTTCTTACATATGTTTGTTTCTCTAAATTTTCCCAATATACAGGACATTCTCTTGGCAGAAAGCGTTTCTTCTCATTCCGTTTCGCTATTCCGTTATACGGTCGTAAACACCGGGTTGCGTGACTTTTCGGACACTCTGTATATATATATATATATATATATATATATATATATATATACACACACACACAGGGTGATTGGTAATTCGACCTATCCTGGAAAGGGGTAATACTAGAGCACATTTGCAACAAATTTTACCCTATGTACAGCGGGTTGGAAGTCAATGGGTTTCTAGTTATTGAAGTTTGTAGATTTTCGTGACATATTCCGACTTGCGACCAAAAAACTACTTATTGTGAAAATACTACTACACCATGTGCACATAATCGACACGTTGCTAACAGCTGACGAATGAGTGACTAATGGGAAAAAATTCATGCCCAAAATTCCCATACCCACAGAAAGAAACAGTCATTGGAGCACACGTCATGAAGAAATTTGGAAATTATCGTTTAAATCGAAGAGGATTACTCAAAAAAAATGGTAACACACTTAGCGTAAAAATTACGGAAAAAACTTCCTCGTTTCATAAGCTCTTCAAAAAGATAGAAATGTTGTCAACTGGCACACGGGTTGGGGGGAAAATCTGAATAAAAAGCGGAGAAGGCGCGTTGTAGACCTCTTTGTAAAGTGAAAAGAAGTTGTCGGTTGTGAGAAATAAAGGAACGAAAATGAGTGAAATAATAATGTTATTTACCATTCTCATGATTCCAGGTTGTCAGAATTAACTGTTAGGGAAACTACAAATCCTGTTAAAATTGCCTCCCCCGGTTACGTATGCAAGCACGCAGCCTGCGGCGTACTTCAGACACAGTCACTCGCGTTGATACTCTGTCTCTTATGTATTGGGCGGCTGTCTCAATTCTCTCTCTCAACTCTTCTTGGGAATCCACTGGTGTACTGTAGACTAACTCTTTCATGTGACCAAATGTCACATGGCGTCAAATCCGGACTCCTCGCCGGCCAGGGGCTCGGGCCGCCTCGACCAATCCATCGCATGGGATAACTTTCGTCCAGCCACTGTCGCACACCCCGGAAATAGTGGGCTGGGCAGCCATCATGTTGGTAAATCATACCCCTTTTTGTGGCGAGCGGCACATCCTCCAGCAGCGTCGTCAATTATTCCCTTAGTTTTCGTAGGTAATGCCGTTTAGGTTTTGTGGCAAATAGAATGGCCTGATCTCATGATTGTGGATGATTCCCATTTAGCGAGAATTTTCTCTGGTGAGCCTTTTATTTAGATTTTCTGGTGTTATGACCCTTAGGGGACCAAAAATGCGCATTATGAAAATTCGTAATACCATCGCGATCGAATTTGGATTCGTCCGTCCACAGAATTCTTGTCAGATAATGGGGGGTCTACGACGCGCCTTCTCCGCTTTCAGATTTTTCCCCCAACCCATGTGCCAGTTGACAACATTTGTATCGTTTTGGAGAGCTTATGAAACGAGGAAGTTTTTTCCGTAATTTTTACGCTAAGTGTGTTACCATTTTTTTTGAGTAATCCTCTTCGATTTAAACGATAATTTCCAAATTTCTTCATGACGTGTGCTCCAATGACTGTTTCTTTCTGTGGGTATGGGAATTTTGGGCATGAATTTTTTCCCATTAGTCACTCATTCGTCAGCTGTTAGCAACGTGTCGATTATGTGCACATGGTGTAGTAGTATTTTCACAATAAGTAGTTTTTTGGTCGCAAGTCGGAATATGTCACGAAAATCTACAAACTTCAATAACTAGAAACCCATTGACTTCCAACCCGCTGTACATAGGGTAAAATTTGTTGCAAATGTGCTCTAGTATTACCCCATTCCAGGATAGGTCGAATTACCAATCACCCTGTGTGTCTATATATATATATACAGAGTGTCCGAAAAGTCACGCAACCCGGTGTTTACGACCGTATAACGGAATAGCGAAACGGAATGAGAAGAAACGCTTTCTGCCAAGAGAATGTCCTGTATATTGGGAAAATTTAGAGAAACAAACATATGTAAGAACATGCACGTTTTAATAACAAATAAGCAAAGTGTTGCCAAAGGCGGAAAAAAAATATTTGCAAATCGTGTATATTGATGCACGGAACTCACTGAGGTAAATTATTGCAACATTTCACAATACCAACGAACAATTTGGATGGCCATCTAATGAATTTGACAGAAAAAGAACTTTGACGAAGTTTCAAAAACATTGCACAAGGGAATAAATGGGCTGTTCCAAAAATCGATGTTTTCACAATATTACGAGGGACACTGGCAACACTGTTGGTGTCACGTGTCACTAACAGACGTGTTTCACCTCAGGCTATCACACTAAGGCACTTTTAACGACAAAGGAGAAAGTTGGTTATTTTCGAACATATGCAATAAATTACATACACCTTGCAACCCTGAAATGTGGGTATCACTACAAATTAAAGCAAATGTTCGAAGTGTCCACCATTTTCTTGGATACATAAGTTGGTTCGCTTGATCATGTTCTCAGATACCTTCCTGAGGGTTGCAGCACCGATATTATTAATTTCCTGTGTAATGTTTCGTTTCAGCTCCAATGTTCTGGGTCCCGTTTGGTATACTTTCCCCTTTCAGTAACCCCACAGAAAAAAAAAATCGGGCGAGCGAATGGGGCATAAATCCTTGGATATTAGACGATCACCAAAAATTCTCTCAGCATACGAAGAGATTCATCAGATGTATGGCAAATTGCTCCATCTTGTTGTAGCCAAACATCACGTTCGTCTTCTTCCAGGAGAGCAACGAATTGCATTATGAGATCCCCGTACACAGCAGAATCCACTGTTGTCTCAAAGAATAACGGTCCCACAATACGACGTCGCGATATTCCACACCATACACCGATTTTCGGAGAGTGCAAGGGTAGTTCATGCAACTGATATGGGTTTTCTGTCGACCAATGCCTGGAATTTTGGCTGTTGACATACCTATCCAATTGAAACCACATTCCAGGGTTGCAAGGTGTATGTAATTTATTGCATATGTTCGAGAATAACCAACTTTCTCCTTTGCCGTTAAAAGTGCCTTAGTGTGATAGCCTGAGGTGAAACACGTCTGTTAGTGACACGTGACACCAACAGTGTTGCCAGTGTCCCTCGTAATATTGTGAAAACATCGATTTTTGGAATAGCCCATTTATTCCCTTGTGCAATTTTTTGAAACTTCGTCAAAGTTCTTTTTCTGTCAAATTCATTAGATGGCCATCCAAATTGTTCGTTGGTATTGTGAAATGTTGCAATAATTTACCTGAGTGAGTTCTGTGCATCAATATACACGATTTGCAAATATTTTTTTTCCGCCTTTGGCAACACTTTGCTTATTTGTTATTAAAACGTGCATGTTCTTACATATGTTTGTTTCTCTAAATTTTCCCAATATACAGGACATTCTCTTGGCAGAAAGCGTTTCTTCTCATTCCGTTTCGCTATTCCGTTATACGGTCGTAAACACCGGGTTGCGTGACTTTTCGGACACTCTGTATATATATATATATATATATATATATATATATATATATATACACACACACAGGGTGATTGGTAATTCGACCTATCCTGGAAAGGGGTAATACTAGAGCACATTTGCAACAAATTTTACCCTATGTACAGCGGGTTGGAAGTCAATGGGTTTCTAGTTATTGAAGTTTGTAGATTTTCGTGACATATTCCGACTTGCGACCAAAAAACTACTTATTGTGAAAATACTACTACACCATGTGCACATAATCGACACGTTGCTAACAGCTGACGAATGAGTGACTAATGGGAAAAAATTCATGCCCAAAATTCCCATACCCACAGAAAGAAACAGTCATTGGAGCACACGTCATGAAGAAATTTGGAAATTATCGTTTAAATCGAAGAGGATTACTCAAAAAAAATGGTAACACACTTAGCGTAAAAATTACGGAAAAAACTTCCTCGTTTCATAAGCTCTTCAAAAAGATAGAAATGTTGTCAACTGGCACACGGGTTGGGGGGAAAATCTGAATAAAAAGCGGAGAAGGCGCGTTGTAGACCTCTTTGTAAAGTGAAAAGAAGTTGTCGGTTGTGAGAAATAAAGGAACGAAAATGAGTGAAATAATAATGTTATTTACCATTCTCATGATTCCAGGTTGTCAGAATTAACTGTTAGGGAAACTACAAATCCTGTTAAAATTGCCTCCCCCGGTTACGTATGCAAGCACGCAGCCTGCGGCGTACTTCAGACACAGTCACTCGCGTTGATACTCTGTCTCTTATGTATTGGGCGGCTGTCTCAATTCTCTCTCTCAACTCTTCTTGGGAATCCACTGGTGTACTGTAGACTAACTCTTTCATGTGACCAAATGTCACATGGCGTCAAATCCGGACTCCTCGCCGGCCAGGGGCTCGGGCCGCCTCGACCAATCCATCGCATGGGATAACTTTCGTCCAGCCACTGTCGCACACCCCGGAAATAGTGGGCTGGGCAGCCATCATGTTGGTAAATCATACCCCTTTTTGTGGCGAGCGGCACATCCTCCAGCAGCGTCGTCAATTATTCCCTTAGTTTTCGTAGGTAATGCCGTTTAGGTTTTGTGGCAAATAGAATGGCCTGATCTCATGATTGTGGATGATTCCCATTTAGCGAGAATTTTCTCTGGTGAGCCTTTTATTTAGATTTTCTGGTGTTATGACCCTTAGGGGACCAAAAATGCGCATTATGAAAATTCGTAATACCATCGCGATCGAATTTGGATTCGTCCGTCCACAGAATTCTTGTCAGATAATGGGGGGTCTACGACGCGCCTTCTCCGCTTTCAGATTTTTCCCCCAACCCATGTGCCAGTTGACAACATTTGTATCGTTTTGGAGAGCTTATGAAACGAGGAAGTTTT